>NC_053022.1:518398976-518497518 GCF_003073215.2 Triticum urartu | reverse complement strand
ACTTCCTGGTGATGACCGTAGTTTGAGGAGTTCATGTATTCACTATGTGTTAATGCTTTGTTCCGGTTCTCTATTAAAAGGTGGCCTTAATATCCCTTAGTTTCCATTAGGATCCCGCTGCCACAGGAGGGTAGGACAAAAGATGTCATGCAAGTTCTTTCCATAGGCACGTATGACTATTAATGGAATACATGCCTACATTATATTTATGAACTGGAGCTAGCACTACTAGGAAAAGGCCTACTAATGGCGCACCAGTTTTGCCTACTAATGGAGCATCACTGGTGCACCATTAGTATCACGCAACTAGTATTTTTTACTAATGGCACACCATTGGTGCGCCATTAGTATCTGGTATACTAATGGCGCACCACCCAGTGCGCCATTAGTATATAACACCATGCGCCATTAGTATGACTCCCAGGGCCATATTTAACCATGTGCTTTGGCACACTAATGGCGCACTGCGGATGGATGCGCCATTAGTATACTTGGCATACTAATGGCGCACTCTGTAGTGATGCGCCATTAGTATGAATATTAGGTTTTTTTACTTTTCTGATTTTTGCACAGGTTACAAAATATATTATTTGACAGAATATAGACAGTAGCACACAGCAACAGCAGATTCATCGAATACAATAGAAGATTAGTCTCCGAATACAATTCATCATATTAGTCTCCGAATTCAAAAGACCGAACAAAGATAAAACATTACAAGTCTCGAGACCGCGAGTATCGAGTTTGTCGGAAGTAATACTAATCCTAACAAGTCCTACTAATCATCATCATACAACTTCTACTCGTTATTCATAACAATTCATACGATCATCATCTTGATAGTCATCGAACCAACCCTACTTAGTTGTTCTTTGCACATGATCATTAGTATTAGGCAGGACCTAAATACCCTATTTAAGCTAAAATAGCATAAAAAAATATAGACCCTGACTCTCCATTATGGAGAATGGAGAACATCCTGTCTCCAATTCTTGCGCTTCGCTTCCTTTGCTTCCAAGAAGCTCCTTACGACTGTCCATACATTTTTTCCATCCTTTGATTTTCATGTCTCCACTTGTTTTAGAAATCTCGTATGGACAGTTGAGATTCGTAGGACGACCTGGCTGTTTGTTCAAAACATTAAGACTACCTTTCTGACATCATATGAGGCACACAATTCTCTGGGATTATCTGTTGAAAAACATAGTAATAACTTCATAGTTAGCAATGATGTACTAGTTTTAGAAGTATGCAAAAGATGCACAGATGTCGTAATAGTAAAAATCTTACCAGGGTATCTCCATGGTAGTTACCGTAGCTGAACACATGCACTAGTGGCACGTATTTACCATAATGTTGAGGAGTTTGATTGTGGATAATGTAATTCTCAATGTTAGTACAAAATCCGACCAGATGATTTTTCTCCTTGTAAGTTGTTAATTCGGAGCCATCGGTGTAGTGGGTTTTGTCTACCATCTCCCGCACATTCTTTGAACAATAAAAATAAGTTGTCAATGGAAATAAGCTGTCAACTATTTTCAAATAAACAATATAAATTAGCTAATAACTATGTTTGAGAAACTCACATAGCGGTAGAACTGGAGGCGTATCAACAAGGACCCAAATGTCCATATTGTCTTGGTTGATGTCAGGATTACCAAGATCCATGGTGATAAGCATACCCTCATCAAAACCATACATCTTGCAAAATGCTTCCCAATTTTGGCAACCAAAATGGGTTACGCTCTCAGAATTATATAGATTTACTTCAAAGTCCACATCGTGATGAGTCCTTAGGTGAATTTTCTTTTTTTTAGAAATTTCATGGTCTTCAAAATCCATCGTCTCCAAGACATAGCGTCTTGCATGGCATGGGATAAGCTATACTCGAATTGTAAAAGATGAAAATTACACGTTGAAATAGTTGAAGTCATGCTTAATTATGAAAATAACACTTGTCGGCGTTGTGTACCATTTCAACTTTGAAGGTCTCCTCGAGCTTAATGCTGAAGCGCCGATCATCGTCCAGGTGAGGCATGTCGCATGGACCTCGATCGTCGTGGCACCAGTCGCACTCCGCCGGGAGACTTTCGTCGTCCGATGATGATGACGACATATCCTACATTCATAATTCAAAACTACATCATTTAGGGTTTGTCGACACCGAGGCATCCTAAAAGCTAAGCTTTTATCATTTAGGGTTTGTCGACGCTGAGGCACCCTAAAAGCCTAAGCTTTCATCATTTAGGTTCTTATCGACACCGAGGCACCCTAAAAGCCAAGGTTTTATCATTTAGGGTTTGTCGACGTCGAGGCACCCTAAAAGCCTAAGCTTTCATCATTTAGGTTTTGTCGACGCCGAGGCACCCTAAAAGCCTAAGCGTACATCATTTAGGTTCTCATCGACACCGAGGCACCCTATAGAAGCCAAGTTAACTTTTCATCATTTAGGGTTTATCGATGCCGAGGCACCCTAGGTTGGGCCTAATCACTTGGCACTAATCACTTGGCTCTGTTGCCACCTATGTTGGGTTTATCATCTAGGGTTTATCGATGCTAAGGAGAATTCTAAGTTGGGCCTAATCACTTGGCTCTATTGCCACCTATGGTTTAATGCAGCAAGAATGGCGGGGCAGTTGATCCTACTTAACTAAGTACTACGATACCCCGGCCCATGCATTAGTCGCAAGTACCCCATATGTCCTATTTTTAGCAAAGTCATGCTAAAATTCACGGAAAATTTTAGCATGACTTTTGCTGAAAATAGGACATATGGAGTACCCGAATTTGCTGGAACGGAAGTTAATCGACATTTCGGCAGACTCAAGGGCCTCTCGGGGTACCTGCAAATTCATCACGATGCGATGGTCGGAGACAAAACCCAGCCAGAGACCATATGGTCCTCTGCTTTCATATGGAAAAAAATCAGCTAAACTTATGTGAGCTTCCATTCCAGATATAATAGGTCACCAAACAAAAAATCATCCAGATATAATGGTACAGCAAAGAAACAACTTAATCCATGCCTCAGCTTATGAACAGTCATTACTTCAAATACAAAAGAAGGAACAATTTAGACATAGTTACAAATGATGACAGAATAAAGCAACACCCTGCACTAGCCTAAAAACAAGTGAAGTTTCACCCATATAAGAACAACTTTATAAAATCAGAGAAGTTGGTAAATTTTTTGTATCCTTCATATACACTAGAGTACAATGCTTTATAATGTTCCATCATCATTATAGAAAATTGACAATTGTCCATAACAGTTAACTGAAATTTTTGCCTCATAGCTTGGGTGGGTTAAGTACTAGGAGACTTTGTAATGTGCTGTACAGGTGCAGTAACAGGCTTCTGAGTTAAGAAAACATTTCTGTTTGATTTTCAAACCACACACTTACTTTCAACTATAAACAAAACTGACTTGCTATTAATGAAACTCATGGTGGAAGTAACTACTAGCAGCATGTCATTATCATGGCAGTCCACTATATATTTTTATGACAATACATCATTATCAGGGCACATTATGGCCATTTTCTTACATGATGCTAAGTGCACCTAACTGATTTTTTGATAGTAGCTCAAGTTTTTGACAGTAGCTCCTAACTGTACCTAACTGAATTTTTTGACAGTAGCTCAAGTTTTTGACAGTAGCTCCTAACTGAATTTTCTGCTTAAATGGAAGGCTGACTTAAGTGGCAAGATGATACAATTTGCGTAACATAACAATATATGCATCTTAATATAACACCATCTCCTAACAGAAATAGTATCCAGATCTACTAGGGGGCAAAGTAGAACTGATATTCTTTTGCTGACCTCTAGTACAAGGTATAGAAGACGAGGTAAGAGAAGAAATAGTGACATTTCTCTTAGCAAGAGACTTTTTCTCTCTTCTAGAAACAACAGTAAATTTCTCCTCCTCTTCCACTACAGTATCATGCCAACTTAGACACAGGGAGGCGACATTTCCATTCGAGTCATGAATATCTAAACAGTGTTTAGTTTTCTTACTAATTTGTTCCCTGGATAATTCCAATTCCTTGAGAACATGAATAAAATCAAAATTATCCAGAGGTATATCAACACCCATCATTGATGCTCTAAACATAATCTCCTTAGCTACTTAATTCCCCAACCCTAGCTACTTAATTCTCCAACCCCTTTTCTTGTCCAAAATTCTCCAACCCCTAACCCTAGAACACATAAGAAGGAAATCAAGAGGGGGAAGAGGGGGAAGCAGCTCGGGTGCTCACTGGGGAGGTCGAGGGCGACTCGGGGTAGCCGGAGCTAGTCGAGGCGGCGCGAATTCGGCGTCGAGCGGTGGTGATGGTGGCCGAGGCAGAGGAAATCAGCGGGCGTCCGAGGAGGCATGGGGGCGGCGACGGAGACGGAGGCGCGGGGGCGGCGGCGACGGAGACGGAGGCGCGGGGGCGGCGGCGGCGTGGGGGCGGCGACGGAGACGGAGGTGCGGGGGCGGCGGCGGTGTGGGTCGGGGCAGCGGGGGGAATTATCTAGGGGGCGAGGGAGAGGGAGGAAGGGGATCTGGCGAGAGGGAGGGAATTAGCTAGGGGCGAATCTTACTAATGGCGCACATGCGGTCGGTGCGCCATTAGTAATCTTTTTTTAACATAGCAATGGCGCACCAGGCAGAGGTGCGCCATTAGTAATCTTTTTTTTACATAGCAATGGCGCACCAGGCAGGGGTGCGCCATTAGTACTCTTTTTTATATATAGCAATGGCGCACAAGCCAGAGGTGCGCCATAAGTAATTTTTTTTGTTGCATGTAATAATTTTTTAGAAAATGAATATGAATATGAAATAGTAATATTTTTTTATAAAAACAGTAATAATTGTTGTTTAACAGCAATTGTAGTCTACACTTTTTTATTATTATTTTTTTAAAATGAAGAGGGGAGAGGAGGCGGAGCTCACCGGGGAGCGGGGGAGGGTGCGGGGGGTGCTCGTCGGCGGTGGTGGAGCGGGGGAGGGTGCGGGGGGTGCTCGTCAGCGATGGTGGAGCGGGGGGGGGGGGGGGGGGGGGGGGGGGGGGGGGGGGGGGGGGGGGGGGGGGGGGGTGGGATCGAGATCGAGATGGAGGGGAAATCGAGATCAAGATGGAGGGGGATCGAGATTGAGTGTCCTCATGAATATTCAATATTTTATCATATTGAATATGAAAAAATATCATCAAATTTGAAAAAATATTCATGAATTCAAAAAGTGCCCATGAAATTTAAAAATATTCATGATATCAAAAAGTGCCCATGAAATACAACCGAGAAATGAAGACTACGATTTATATACAGTCGATCATAGCTAGCTATCTGTTCATAATCTTCTTGCCCTTCTTTTTCGCAAATGGAGTTCTTCTGTGGAACGAACGTCCTTTAGGTAGGGTGGTCCTGCTTCTTCTTGTGGTGTATGTTGCTACTTCATCATCGTCGTCATGTTCGATCTTCGGGTCGCCGTACTTGTCGAAGTCTTGCTCATTGGCTACTCCATCCATTCCGATGATCTTCCTTTTGCCTCTCCTCACGACAACACGACTGGGCTTTGACGGGTCGGTAATGAAGAAGCATTGGTCCACTTGGGAAGCCAGTACCCATGGCTCATTTTTCGCGGTGAAGTTTGCGCCCACGGTGTTGGATTTGGCTTCGGGTATAACCATGGTGGCGAAATACCGGTCTTCTTTTAGGACGCTCTTGGCCCATTTGACACGGAACATCGGGACCTTCTCTCCAGCGTAGCTCAGCTCCCAGATCTCCTCGATCCTTCCGTAGTATATGTCCTTGTCGTTACCGGTGTAGGATTCCATCGTTACCATGGAGTTCTGATAACCATCGCTCTTCATGTCCTTGTCCTCGGTGTAGAATGTGTAGCCGTTGATATCGTACGCCTCGTAGGTCATCAGGTTGTACTCGGCGCCCTGTGACAAGGCGAATATGAGTTGTTCTTCTGCGGAAGAATCCTCATGTAAAGGGTACGACAGAAGCTTCTGCTTGAATTCGGATGTAACTTTTTGAGTAGATGATTTTTCATATAAAAAAGTTTTTCATCCGAGTTCGTACGCAAAAGTTATGCCCATTTTACAAATTCTCGAGAGATTTCGCAAATAAAGTCGAAATTCATATTTGTAAATTTTCACAACAACTAGACCACATATCACATGGGAAACTTATTTTCTTTTATTTTTTTGACATTTCCATCATTTTTGTTTATTTTTTTTAAACTGAAAAGGCGGTCCACAGGGGGGTGCATTCGGTGGAAGTGGTGGCCAAGTTACTAATGGTGCACCGTGGGAGTGGTGCCCCATTACTAGTTCAACTAGTAATGGCGCACCATTCCAACGGTGCGCCATTAGTAGTTTTGAAAAAAATTAAAAAAAAAATCACAAATGGCGCACCGTGGGAGTGGTGCGCCATTAGTAGTTTTGAAAAAAATTTAAAAAAGTTTTTTTACTAATGGCGCACCGTGGATGTGGTGCGCCATTAGTATTTGGACACTAATGGCGCACCAACACATGGTGCGCTATTAGTATATAGTAATGGCGCACCACATGTCTGGTGCGCCATTAGTGTCAATTCCATCTATAGCCCTTTTCCTAGTAGTGATTTGATCTTTTGAAAGCCGTGCCCGCGGTTATGGGCAGATCAGAATTTGTTAATGTCCGGTTGTAGAAAACCTGAAACTTAACTTAATTAAAATGAATAAACAGAGTGTGTGGCCGTGATGGTCTCTTTTCGGCGGAGTCCAGGAAGGGAACACGGTCTCGTGTTATGCTTGAACGTAGGTTGTTCTAGGATCACTTCTTGATCATAGTTTCTCGACCGTGCCTTTGCCTTCTCTTCTCACTCTCATTTGCGTATGTTAGCCACCATATATGCTTGTCGCTTGCTGTAGCTCCACATAATACCTTTTACCCTTCCTATAAGCTTAAATAGTATTGATCGCGAGGGTGTGACATTGCTGAGTCCCTGTGACTCACAGATTACTTCAACACCAGATGCAGGGACCGATGATACCGCTCCAGGAGATTGGACTGAGCTCAAGTGCGAGTTCGATGAGGACTCAGGACGATACTACGTTTCTTTTCCAGACGATCAGTAGTGGTGCCCAGTTGGGGTGATCGGGGACTTTGTCGCATTTGGGGTTGTTCTTTATTTTGGTTCCTTAGTCGGACCTTGAGTGTATCTGGATGAATGTAATGATATTTATGCTATTTTGTGACGTGACGAGTGTAGGCCAACTATGTTCCTCTTTTTCCTTTTTCATTACATTGGTTGTTGTGAAGATTACCTCACTTGCGACATTCCTTACAGTGCGGTTATGCCTCTAAGTCGTGCTTCTACACGTGGGAGATATAGCCGCATTGTGGGCATTACAAGTTGGTAATCAGAGCCTTCCCCGACCTTAGGAGCCCCCTGCTTGATCGAATCGCTGGTGTTGTTGAGTCTAGAAAAATGTTTAGAGTCATTTAGGATTATATATATCGGAGAGTAGGATTCTTTTTACTCCTCAGTCCCTTTGTCGCTCTGGTGAGGCATCCTGACGTAGAGTTTTGACTCTTCTCTTCTCAAATTTCACTAATTTTTTTTAAGGATCACGCGGGTATCTTGGAATCGTTCCAATGGTTTTGTGACGAGAACATTGTTCTTGGTGCCTCCTGACATTTAGGGGTTGTGGCAGTGTCCCGGGGAGTTGAGCTCCGAGGTGTTGTCGTCACAATTTTATCGTTGCAATTCTGGAATACCTGAGTTTCGCCGACATCGAAAATCTCTTTTATGTAGTTGTTGGTGAGATAACCTCGACGCCACCCAGTACTGGGGCGGGAGTTCGGGAGTATTGCCATAACTCGTATAACGGATGCTTTTCGAAGGTTGAGGTAAATGATTTCTAAAGGTTTCTTGGTTATGTGTTGAAGGATGGATACAACTGGATGTAGGAATTGCTAGCTTTGGGTGAGATATTATGCTTCCCCTGTATCCCCAACACCTGATTGCATAACTGGAAAGGTTCGGGAGTTTCATAGGTGGGAATTCATGTAGCTCTAGTATTTCTTCCGCAGATATTTGGTTTGGGATTGGGTAATCCTTACCAAGTATTTGTTCTTGACCGTACCTTGTTGTTTTATTCTTCTACCTCTATCTAAGTGGCTTCTCAATTTATGGAAGTGTGACCATTTCAATTGGAATGCATTCGTTCATTTTGTTCGGATGTTAAGACTATATGTTGCAATTTCGATCCATTTGATTCATCTTGAATTATATGTCTGTCAAGATGCTAACGGATGTCACCCTCTTCAGGATGGCTCCTCCTACGCGTTCGAATCCTGATCCGCCGCCACTACCTCCACCTCCGGAGGCATGGCAAGCTGTGATGGCTGCTACCAATGCAAACACACAGCTGATCATGCAAATATTGCAAGAGCGCAACCACGGGAATCAAGGCCATGGCAACAATCATAATCAGTTTGCTACACTCAACCAGTTCCTCGCAAACCAGCCAAAGACCTTCAGCAACTGTGTTGAGGCAACAGACGCTGATGATTGGCTCGTGGATATCTGCAAGCATTTCGAGTGTAGCAACGTCAGGCCTGAGGACTTTGTCAAGTTTGCCTCCTTCCAATTCAAAGACCAAGCTGCAGAATGGTATCAGCAATACAAAGATTCCAGAGGAGGTCGTGTGATTACCTGGGATGAATTTCGTCAAGACATAAGAGCTCACCACATTCCTCAGAGTGTTGTTGAGAGCAAGCGTGAGGAGTTCCGCAATCTGAAGCAAGGCAGCTTGTCTGTTTACCAGTATAATATCATGTTCCAGAAGCTCGCTCGTTTCTCTAAGCAAGACGTCCCTGACGAGAAGAGCATGATTTATCAGCTCAGGGGTGTCCTCAGAGAAGATCTTCAACTTGCTCTTGTGCTTTTCGAGCCTCAGAAGTACGATGAGTTTTACAACATGGCACTAGAACAAGAGACTGCTCAACTCAAGTGTGATGCTTCCAAGAAGCGAGTCAGAGATGCTACTCCTTCTTCCTCAACTCAAGTGGTAACTAAGCAGCAAAAGTATTGGTTGCCTCCTCCTCCTCCGTTCCGTCATCCTTATCAGCAGAAGAGCAAAGGTGGAAATGGATCTTCCCAGCCACCCAACCCAGGCTTTCAGAACAAGACTTCGTCTCAAGCTCCAAGATCAAGTGCTCCGTATCACCGCCCGCTTTCACAGGTCATGTGCAACAAGTGTCAGCAGAAGGGTCACTATGCCAACAAATGCGTCAATCAGAGGCATCTTCCTCCTCCTCCTCCTACTGTGAGATCTGCTAGCACCACAGTGGTCAAGCATAATCCCAAGCACGCCAAGGTCAACTTGTTGAACGCAGCTCAGGCAGAGGACTCGTCAGATGTGATTATGGGTAACCTTCCTGTTAACGATATCCCTGCATGATACTAGTCCATCTTTGTCATTCACATCGAAGCCTTTTGCATCCATGCACGATTTGCATACTGTCGATTTGCCAAGGCGATAGCGGTTTCCTCTCCGGGTTTGTTCATGAACACCAAAATGATGGCTCCGGATGTCACTATCACGGTGGGTGACTATAAGTTTCTTTCTTCTCCAATGGTCATTGGTAACTCGGATATTGATCTTATTCTCGGAATGGATTGGCTTTCTAAGCACAAGGCTCAGCTTGATTGTGCTGCCAGGCAGATTCAATTGACACATTCGTCTGAGGATGTTATCGTCTTTGCCGCTCATGATGATACCATCAGACTATTTTCTCTCAATGAGAAGGGCAAGCTGGATGCCATCTCTCAGATTCCAGTCGTTTGCGAATATCAAGACGTCTTTCCAGAAGAGCTTCCAGGAATGCCTCCGCACCGGCCAGTTGAATTCGTCATCGATCTTGAGCCTGGCACGGAACCTGTTTGCAAACGTCCTTACAAGCTTGGACCTGAACAGTTGAAGGAGTTGAAGAAGAAACTCGATATTCAAGAGCGAATGGGTCTCATTCGACCAAGTTCTTCTCCATGGGGTTGTGGTGTTCTTTTCGTCAAGAAGAAGGATGGAATGGACCGACTTTGTGTCGACTACCGTCCATTGAACAAGAAGACCATAAAGAACAAGTACCCACTTCCCAACATCAATGAGCTTTTCGAACAACTCAAAGGTGCTCAAGTATTCTCCAAGCTTGATCTCCGTATGGGCTATCATCAGATTCGCATTCGTGAAGAAGATATCCCCAAGACAGCATTCAGAACAAGCTATGGTTCATATGAATACACTGTCATGTCTTTCGGCCTCGTCAATGCTCCTCCAACATTCTCCCGCATGATGAACTTCATCTTCAACGCCTACACAAATGACTTCTTCTTGGTCTACCTCGACGACATTTTGGTCTTTTCCAAGAACAAGGAGGATCATGCCAAGCATTTGAGATTGGTGCTGGATAAACTCAGAGAACATCAGTTCTATGCGAAGTTTTCAAAGTGCGAGTTTTGGCTCGACGAGGTTCTCTACCTTGGGCATATCATCTCTGCGAAGGGCATAGCTGTTAATCCTGAGAAGGTGTCTGCAATTGTGAATTGGGAACCACCTCAGAACACAAAGCAACTCCGCAGATTCCTTGGGCTCGCAAGCTATTGTCGAAGGTTCGTTGAGAAGTTCTCTAAGATCGCGAAGCCTCTTTCCAACCTTCTCCAGAAGCATGTGAAGTACGTCTGGTCACCTGAATGTGACATCGCTTTCAACACCCTGAAAGAGAAGTTAGTCACTGCTCCAGTTCTGACTCCTCCTGATGAATCCAAACTGTTCGAGGTCTTCTGTGATGCTTCCCTTCAAGGTATTGGTGCAGTATTGATGCAAGAGAAGAAAGTTGTGGCCTATACCTCTTGCCAGTTGAAGCCCAACGGAAAGAACTACCCCACTCATGACCTCGAGTTAGCGGCAGTTGTCCTTGCTCTTTTAACATGGAGACATCTCTTGTTGGGAAGGAAAGTGGACATCTTCACTGATCACAAGAGTCTCAAGTACATCTTCACTCAGCCAAACCTCAATCCCAGGTAGACTCGTTGGGTCAAAATGATTCAAGAGTATAATCCGAGTATCGAATATACTCCAGGCAAGGCCAATGTAATTGCGGACGCATTGAGAAGGAAGGCTTACTGCAACAGTTTGATTCTCAAGCCTTACCAACCAGAGCTTTGTGAAGCTTTCCGCAAACTCAATTTCAAGTTGTTCCTCAAGGATTTCTGGCCGGCCTCCAAGTCTCTCCTACTTTAGAAGATCAGATTCACGAGGCTCAACTTCTTGATGCTATGGTGAAGAAGGTGAAGATTGGGATCGCCAAGAGCCAACCCAAGTACAAGTGCTATCGTCTCGATGACAAGGATACTCTATTCTTCGAGGATCGCATTGTTGTTCCTAAAGGTGACCTTCATAAAGTCATTATGAATGAGGCTCACAATTTACTCCTCTCTATTCACCCTGGAAGTACAAAGATGTACCATGACCTCAAGCAGTCGTATTGGTGGACTCGAATGAAGCGCGAGATTGCTCAGTTCGTGAATGAATGTGATGTCTGCAGAAGAGTGAAAGCAGAACACCAACGACCAGTTGTTCTCCTCCAACCTCTTGCCATTCCAGAATGGAAGTTTGACCATATTGAGATGGACTTCGTGACTAGATTTCCAAAGTCCAAGCGTGGCAATGATGCTATCTTCATTGTCATCGACAAGCTCAACAAAGTGGCTCATTTTCTTCCTATAAAAGAATATATCACAACAGCTTAGTTGGCAGAGCTATATACCTCCAGGATTGTCTCCTTGCATGGCATTCTGCAGTAGATATCTTCAGATCGTGGCAGCATCTTTAACTCTAAGTTCTGGGATTCTTTTCAGAAGGCCGTGGGTACCAACATTCGCTTCAGCACAGCTTTTCATCCTCAAACCAGTGGCCAAGTAGAGCGAGTAAATCAGATTCTTGAAGATATGCTCAGGGCATGTGTCATCTCTTTCAGTATGAAGTGGGAAGATTGTCTTCCATATGCCGAGTTCTCCTACAACAACAGCTTCCAAGCGAGTTTGGGCAAGGCCCCATTCGAGATTCTCTATGGCAGGAAGTGCCGTACTCCTCTTAACTAGTCAGAGATTGGTGAACGCCAACTCCTTGGCAATGACTTGATCATAGAGGCAGAAGAAATGTGCAAAGTCATTCGTGAAAATCTCAAAGCCGCGCAATCGCGCCAGAAGAGTTACTATGATAGCAAGCATCGTGACTCGGCTTTTGAGATCGGAGACCATGTCTACCTCCGCGTCTCTCCAATGAAAGGTGCTCGCCGCTTCGGTATCAAAGCGAAGCTTGCCCCTAGATACGTGGGTCCTTTCAAGATCATTGGCAAAAGAGGCGACCTCGCCTATCAACTTGAGCTTCCATCCAACTTTGCGAACGTGCACGACGTGTTTCACGTGTCTCAACTCCGCAAGTGTTTCAAGACTCCTGATCACACCATCAACTTTGAAGAGATTGATCTCCAGGAAGACCTGTCTTATCATGAGCACCCCGCTGCTATCCTTGACGAAACTGAGCGCAAGACTCGCAACAAGTCTATCAAATTCCTGAAAGTCAAGTGGTCACATCATTCCGACCATGAAGCCTCCTAGGAACGCGAGGATCACCTCCGTTCTGAGTACCCGGAGTTTTTCCAGTCCTAGATCTCGGGACGAGATCCTTTCGTAGTGGTGGAGTGTTGTAACACCCGTATGTAACATGCCATATTTGTATTCCAACTCTTGCCATTTCTGGCACTAAGTTATGACATTTCCTCGTTGTCGGGTTTTTGCCACCGTGTGTTTTTGTCTTTGTCATGCATCTCATATCATGTCATCATGTGCATTGCATTTGCATACGTGTTCGTCTCATGCATCCGAGCATTTACCCCGTTGTCCATTTTGCATTCCGGCGCTCCTATGTCCTCCGGTGTCCCTTTCTACCTCTTTTCGTGTGCGGGTGTTAAACGTTTTCAGATTGTACTGACACTTGCCAAGCGGCCTTGGTTTACTACCGGTAGACCGCCTGTCAAGTTTTGTCCCATTTGGACATCGTTTGATACTCCAACGGTTAACCGAGGGACCGAAAAGGCCTCGTGTGTGTTGCAGCCCAATACCCCCCCCCAAAGTGGCCCAAAACCCACCTAAACCCCTTCCATCATCTAGGTCGTTCGATCACAATCGCATGGCCGAAAACCGTGCTCAATTTGGAGCCTCCTAGCTCCTCCTACCTATAAATATAGACCTCGCCCGAAATTTTCGGGTCATTCCACCCCTAACCCTACAAAATCTGCCCCTCCGCCGGCCGGACACTTCGCGCCGCCGCCCCGGGCCAATAGATGCACGCCACATGGCCGCCACAGCTCACTCCGCCGCCGGCCCAGGCGAGCCCGGATCGGGCCCCCCGAGCCCATCTGCTCCCGCGCCGCCCTGCGCCTCTTCCTCCTCGCGCCCGCACCGCCCCGACCCGCTCCGGTCATCGCGCCGCGGCGCTCCTTGCCGACCGGAGCCAAGCACCGACGCGGCCGGCCCAGCTCGCCGACGCCGCGCCTCGCCGCCCCGTCCTCGCCGCCTCACCACCCGACCGCGTCGCGCTGGAGCTGCCCCTCGACGCCCTCGCCAAGTCCGACTCCAACTCCGGCGACAAGTACTATTCTGGCGAGCCCACTCCGGTGAACCTCGAACCACGTGTGGATCTAGATCTGGAATCGGTTGACCTAATTTTTCCCTAACCCTAATAATTTTGGCATTTTTCATCATGGCATAACTCTACATCCGTGGCTCCGTTTTGGACGTGTTGCATATCGAAATGTTCGTCTCGACGAGTACTTCATTTCATCTCATTGCATCATGTTCATTTGAGTTCATCTTGATGCCCTAAATGCTGTTGGAAGAGTGCTAGTTTCTATTAGTTTCAGATTATTATCAGCAATTGGACATTTGTCATTTTTGCCATGATTGATGTGTGCCTCCTATGAACTTGAGCTCTACATGAGTTTTGAAGTCTGCCATGCCATGTTTACAGGGGTGTATGCCATGTATTTCTGTGATCTCTGTGGTGACTAGAACAAGCATGCAAAGTATCCCTAGTAATGTTGCTGATTTCATGGACTTAGAAATTTTCTAAGTCATTGCCCTGTCAATATTTTTATGCCATGTGTTCTTGTTGCTACCGAGTGATCCATGCCTCTTTTGAGCATGATCAGTATGGATGTTTTGTAGATATTGTATTGCTCTATCCATCCATGTCTTTGTTTGCAATTATGGAGCACCCTAGCTTGACTCAATCGAGCTCTACTTTTGCTATAAAATGTTCCTGGCAGAATGTTTACATGTTAAGCATTTTTGTCGAGGTTGTTGTAGTTGATTCGTACATGCTATGTTGTTGTTCTTGCCATGTTTAGCTTCTATGACAAGTCTACTTGCTGGGTGTATGCTTAGTTTGTCATGCAATGCCTTGTGGTGAGTGAATCAAGCTCGTAAACATGCCTACTTATTATCTGTTTTGCCATGTTCTAGTTTTCTGCTAAGTCTGAATCTGTTAACGATAATTGCTATGTTCACATGGTTGCCATTGTATTTTCTGATCCCTTTTGGCTTATGTTCAGTAAGGGACTTTTGTTGTATGCTTTGAGTAGCTTCATGCCATGCCTTGCCTTGCCATGATATGTTCCTGTAGCATGTTGTTATCGTGCTCTAAACATTTCTTCCTGATGTTAAATTCCTGACTTGATGTTATTTTCACTAAGTTTGTAACCTACTATTGAGTGAATTAGTCGTAGCTCAGTGTTCATCTGTTGTCAAGCATCTTCAGTGGATCCCTGCCATGTATTTTGATGCTATGTTAGAGTGCAGTAGCTTGTTGTTCTTGATGCATTTAGATGGCCTCGTGCTGTTAATCGTAGCTTTGTGCCATTATTGTTTTGCTTGCCATTTCCAAACCGTGCATCCGATTCCGGTGATCTTTATATCGATTTCGACAAAAATCAACTCCTCTTTCCAGTGGCACTCTTGGTTTTCCAAGTTGAGGCCAGGTTCAATATTTCCTTCCCGAAGCATGTATATGCATCGCATATCGCATCCCGCATATCATGCCATGTTTGCATCATTGTTGCTTGTGCATTGCACGTGGTTGATGTTGGGGAACGTAGCAGAAATTCAAAATTTTCCAACGTATCACCAACATCTATCTATGGAGAAACCAGCAACGAGGGAAGGAGAGTGCATCTACATACCCTTGTAGATCGCTAAGCGGAAGCGTTGAAGAGAACGGGGTTGATGGAGTCGTACTCGTCGTGATCCAAATCACCGATGATCCTAGTGCCGAACGGACGGCACCTCCGCGTTCAACACACGTACGGCCCGGTGACGTCTCCCATGCCTTGATCCAGCAAGGAGAGAGGGAGAGGTTGAGGAAGACTCCATCCAGCAGCAGCACAACGGCGTGGTGGTGATGGAGGAGCGTGGCAATCCTGCAGGGCTTCGCCAAGCACCGCGAGATATGAGGAGGAAGAGAGGGAGGGCTGCACCAACAGGTAGAGATGAGATCGCATGTATTGGGCAGCCCCTAGGCCTTATATATATAGGGGAAGGGGAGGAGGGTGCGCCCCCTCTAGGGTTCCCACCCCTAGAGGGGCGGCAGCCCCAAACCCATCTATGGGTGGCGGCCACAAGGGGGGAGGAGAGGGAGGCGCAGGGAATATGGGCCTTAGGGCCCATCTGCCCTTAGGGTTTGCCCCCTCTCCCCTTCTAGGCGCATGGGCCATGGTGGGAGGCGCCCTAGCCCACCGAGGGGCTGGTGCCTTCTCACACTTGGCCCATGTATGCCTCTGGGGCCCATGCCCCCCCCGGTGGACCCCCGGACCCTTCCGGTGGTCCCGGTACATTATCGATAAACCCTGAAACCTTTCCGGTGACCAAAACAGGACTTCCCATATATAAATCTTTACCTCCGGACCATTCCGAAAATCCTCGTGACGTCCGGGATCTCATCCGGGACTCCGAACAACATTCGGTAACCACATACAAACTTCCTTTACAACCCTAGCGTCATCGAACCTTAAGTGTGTAGACCCTACGGATTCGGGAGACATGCAGACATGACCGAGACGTTCTCCGGTCAATAACCAATAGCGGGATCTGGATACCCATGTTGGCTCCCACATGTTCCACGATGATCTCATCGGATGAACCACGATGTCAAGGACTTAATCAATCATGTATACAATTCCCTTTGTCTATCGGTACGATACTTGCCCGAGATTCGATCGTCGGTATCCCGATACCTTGTTCAATCTCGTTACCGGCAAGTCTCTTTACTTGTTCCGTAACACATCATCCCGTGATCAACTCCTTGGTCACATTGTGCACATTATGATGATGTCCTACCGAGTGGGCCCAGAGATACCTCTCCGTCACACGGAGTGACAAATCCCAGTCTCGATTCGAGCCAACCCAGCAGACACTTTCGGAGATACCCGTAGTGTACCTTTATAGCCACCCAGTTACGTTGTGACGTTTGGCACACCCAAAGCACTCCTATGGTATCCGGGAGTTGCACAATCTCATGGTCTAAGGAAATGATACTTGACATTAGAAAAGCTTTAGCATACGAACTACACGATCTAGTGCTATGCTTAGGATTGGGTCTTGTCCATCACATCATTCTCCTAATGATGTGATCCCGTTATCAACGACATCCAATGTCCATGGTCAGGAAACCGTAACCATCTATTGATCAACGAGCTAGTCAACTAGAGGCTTACTAGGGACATGGTGTTGTCTATGTATCGACACATGTATCTGAGTTTCCTATCAATACAATTCTAGCATGGATAATAAACGATTATCATGAACAAGGAAATATAATAATAATCAATTTATTATTGCCTCTAGGGCATATTTCCAACAGTCTCCCACTTGCACTAGAGTCAATAATCTAGTTCACATCGCCATGTGATTAACACTCAAGGTCACATCCCCATGTGACTAACACCCAAAGAGTTTACTAGAGTCAATAATCTAGTTCACATTTACCATGTGATTAACACTCGATGAGTTCTGGGTTTGATCATGTTATGCTTGTGAGAGAGGTTATAGTCAACGGGTCTGAACCTTTCAGATCCGTGTGTGCTTTACAAATCTCTATGTCATCTCCTAGATGCAGCTACCACCTTCTATTTGGAGCTATTCCAAATAACTGTTCTACTTGGAGCTATTCTAAATTGTTGCTCCATTATACGTATCCGGTATCTCTACTCAGAGCTATCCGGATAGGTGTTAAGCTTGCATCGACGTAACCCTTTACGACGAACTCTTTTACCACCTCCATAATCGAGAAAATTCCTTAGTCCACTAGTTACTAAGGATAACTTTGACCGCTGTCCTGTGATCCATTCTTGGATCACTCTTGTACCCCTTGACTGACTCATGGCAAGGCACACTTCAGGTGCGGTACACAGCATAGCATACTGTAGAGCCTATGTCTTAAGCATAGGGGACGACCTTCGTCCTTTCTCTCTATTCTGCCGTGGTCGAGCTTTCAGTCTTACCTTCATACCTTACAACTCAGGCAAGAACTCCTTCTTTGACTGATTCATCTTGAACACCTTCAAGATCATGTCAAGGAATGTGCTCATTTGAAAGTACCATTTAAACGTTTTGATCTATCCTTATAGATCTTGATGCTCAATGCTCAATTAGCTTAATCCAGGATTTCCATTGAAAAACACTTTCCAAATAACCCTATATGCTTTCCAGAAATTCTACGTCATTTCTGATCAATAATATGTCAACAACATATACTCATCAGAAATTCTATAGTGCTCCCACTCACTTGTTTGGAAATACAAGTTTCTCATAAACTTTGTATACACCCAAAATCTTTGATCATCATCGAAGCATACATTCCAACTCCGAGATGCTTACGCAAGTCCTTAGAAGGATTGCTGGAGCTTTGCATACTTATTAGCATCTTTCAGGATTGACAAAACCTTCCGGTTGTATCACATACAACCTTTCCTCAAGAAAATCGTCGAGGAAACAATGTTTTGACATCCTATCTGCAAGATTTCATAAATAAAGCAGTAATCGCTAATTTAATTCCAACAGACTCTTAGCATCGCTACGAGTGAGAAAGTCTCATCATAGTCAACTCCTTGAACTTGTCGGAAAACATCTTAACGACAAGTCGAGCTTTCTTAATGGTGATACATACCATCATTGTCCGTCTTCCTTTTAAAATCCATCTGTACTCAACAGCCTCACGACCATCAAGCTGTTCTGTCAAAGTCTACACTTTGTTTCCATACATGGATCCTCTCTCGGATTTTATGGCCTCGAGCCATTTATCGGAATCCGGGCCCACCATCGCTTCTCCATAGCTCGTAGGTTCATTGTTGTCTAGCAACATGACTTCCAAGACAGGATTACGTACCACTCTGAAGTAGTACGCATCCTTGTCATCCCACGAGGTTTGGGAGTGACTTGATCCGAAGTCTCATGATCAATATCATAAGCTTCCACTTCAATTGGTGTAGGTGCCACAGGAACAACTCTTTGTGCCCTGCTATACACTAGTTGAAGTGACGGTTCAATGACCTCATCAAGTCTCCGCCATCCTCCCACTCAATTCTTTCGAGAGAAACTTTTCCTCGAGAAAGGACCCGATTCTAGAAACAATCCCTTATTGCTTTCGGATCTGAGACAGGAGGTATACCCAACTGTTCTTGGGTGTCCTATGAAGATGCATTTATCCGCTTTGGGTTCGAGCTTATCAGCCTGAAACTTTTTCACATAAGCGTCGCGGCCCCAAACTTTTAAGAAATGACAGCTTAGGTTTCTCTAAACCATAGTTCATACGGTGTCATCTCATCGGAATTACGTGGTGCCCTATTTAAAGTGAATGTGGTTGTATTTAATGCCTAACCCATAAACTATTGTGGTAATTCGATAAGAGACATCATGGTATGCATCATATCCAATAGGGTGCAGTTATGATGTTCGGACACACCATCACACTATGGTGTTCCAGGCTGTATTAGTTGTGAAATAATTTTCACAATGTCTCAATTCTGTGCCAAACTCGTAATTTAGATATTCATCTCTATGATCATATCATAGATACTTCATCCTCTTGTCACGACGATCTTTCAACTTCACCCTGAAATTACTTGAACCTTTCAATAATTCAGACTCGTGATTCATCAAGTAAATATACTCAACATCTACTCAAATCATCTGTGAAGTAAGAACATAACGATATCCACTACACGCCTCAGCACTCATTGGACTGCACACATCAAAATGTATTACTTCCAACAAGTTGCTTTCCAGTTCCATTTTACTGAAACCGAGGCTTTCAGTCATCTTGCCCATGTGGTATGATTTGCATGTCTCAAGTGATTCAAAAAAATAAGTGAGTCCAAACGGTCCATTTGCATGGAGTTTCTTCATGCATAAACACCAATAGACATGGTTCGCATGTCTCAAACTTTTCAAAAACGAGTGAGCCCAAAGATCCATCAACATGGAGCTTCTTCATGCGTTTTATACCGATATGACTTACGTGGGAGTGCCACAAGTAGGTGGTACTATCATTACTATCTTATATCGTTTGGCATGAACATGTGTATCACTACGATCGAGATTCAATAAACCATTCATTTTAGGCGTAAGACCATTGAAGGTATTATTCAAATAAACAGAGTAACTATTATTCTCCTTAAATGAATAACCGTATTGCGATAGGAATAATCCAATCATGTCTATGCTCAACGCAAACACCAAATAACCATTATTTAGGTTTAACACCAATCTCGATGGTAGAGGGAGCATGCGATGCTTGATCATATCAACATTGGAAACACTTCCAACACATATCATCAGCTCACCTTTAGCTAGTCTCCGTTTATTCTGTAGCTTTTATTTCGAGTTACTAACACTTAGCAACCGAACCGGTATCTAATACCCTGGTGCTACTAGGAGTACTAGTAAAGTACACATCAGCACAATGTATATCCAATATACTTCTATCGACTTTGCCAGCCTTCTCATCTACCAAGTATGTAGGGTAATTCTGCTCCAGTGGCTGTTCCCCTTATTACAGAAGCACTTAGTCTCGGGTTTGGGTTCAACCTTTGGTTTCTTCACTAGAGCAGCAGCTGAATTGCCGTTTCATGAAGTATCCCTTCGTGCCCTTGCCCTTCTTGAAACTAGTGGTTTCACCAACCATCAACAATTGATGCTCCTTCTTGATTTCTACTTTTGTGGTGTCAAACATCGCGAATATCTCAAGGATCATCATATATGTCCCTGATATATTATAGTTCATCACGAAGCTCTAGCAGCTTGGTGGTAATGACTTCGGAGAAACACCACTGTCTCATCTGGAAGATCAACTCCCACTCGATTCAAATGATTGATGTACTCAGACAATCTGAGCACAAGCTCAACAATTGAGCTTTTCTCCCTTAGTTTGCAGGCTAAGAAAATCGTCGGAGGTCTTATACCTCTTGACGTGGGCACGAGCCTGAAATTCCAATTTCAGCCCTCGAAACATCTCATATGTTTCGCGACGTTTCAAAAACCGTCTTCGGTGCCTCAACTCTAAACCGTTTAACTAAACTATCACGTAGTTATCAAAACGTGTATGTCAGATGTTCGTAACATCCACAGACGAAGTTCGAGGTTCAGCACACTGAGCAGTGCATTAAGGACATAAGCCTTCTATGAAGCAATGAGGACAATCCTCGGTTTACGGACCTAGTCCACACAATTGCTACTATCAACTTTCAACTAAATTTTCTCTAGGAACATATCTAAACAGTAGAACTGAAACGCGAGCTACGACATGATTTGCAAAGATCTTTTGACTATGTTCAGGATAATTAAGTTCATCTTATGAACTCCCACTCAGATAGACATCCCTCTAGTCATCTAAGTGATTACATGATCCGAGTCAACTAGGCCGTGTTCGATCATCACGTGAGACGGACTAGTCAACATCGGTGAACATCTTCATGTTGATCGTATCTACCATACGACTCATGCTCGACCTTTTGGTCTTCTGTGTTCCGAGGCCATGTCTGTACACATGCTAGGCTCGTCAAGTCAACCTAAGTGTTTCGCGTGTGTAAATCTGTCTTACACCCGTTGTTTGTGAACGTTAGAATCTAACACCCGATCATCACGTGGTGCTTCGAAACAACGAACTGTCGCAACGGTGCACAGTTAGGGGGAACACTTTCTTGAAATTTTAATGAGGGATCATCTTATTTACTACCGTCGTTCTAAGTAAACAAGATGCAAAAACATGATAAACATCACATGCAATCAAATAATAGTGACATGATATGGCCAATATCATATAGCTCCTTTGATCTCCATCTTGGGGCTCCATGATCATATTGTCACCGGCATGACACCACGATCTTCATCATCATGATCTCCATCATCATGTCTCCATGAAGTTGCCTCGCCAACTATTACTTCTACTACTACAGCTAACGGTTAGCAATAAAGTAAAGTAATTACATGACGTTTATGTTGACACGCAGGTCATAAATAAATTAAGACAACTCCTATGGCTCCTGCCGGTTGTCATACTCATCGACATGCAAGTCGTGATTCCTATTACAAGAACATGATCATCTCATACATCACATATATCATTCATCACATCCTTTTGGCCATATCACATCACATAGCATACCCTGCAAAAACAAGTTAGACGTCCTCTAATTGTTGTTTACATGTTTTACGTGGCTGCTATGGGTTTCTAGCAAGAACGTTTCTTACCTATGCAAAGACCACAACGTGATATGCCAATTGCTATTTACCCTTCATAAGGACCCTTTTCATCGAATCCGATCCGACTAAAGTGGGAGAGACAGACACCCGCTAGCCACCTTATGCAACTAGTGCATGTCAGTCGGTGGAACCAGTCTCACGTAAGAATACGTGTAAGGTCGGTCCGGGCCGCTTCATCCCACGATGCCGCCGAATCAAGATAAGACTAGTAACGGCAAGCAAATTGAACAAAATCAACGCCCACAACTACATTGTGTTCTACTCGTGCATAGAAACTACGCAAAGACCTAGCTCATGATGCCACTGTCGGGGAACGTAGCAGAAATTCAAAATTTTCCTACATATCACCAAGATCTATCTATGGAGAAACCAGCAACGAGGGAAGGATAGTGCATCTACATACCCTTGTAGATCACTAAGCGGAAGCGTTCAAGAGAACGGGGTTGATGGAGTCGTACTCGTCGTGATCCAAATCACCGATGATCCTAGTGCCGAACGGACGGCACCTCCGCGTTCAACACACGTACAGCCCGGTGACGTCTCCCATGCCTTGATCCAGCAAGGAGAGAGGGAGAGGTTGAGGAAGACTCCATCCAGCAGCAGCACAATGGCGTGGTGGTGATGGAGGAGCGTGGCAATCCTGCAGGGCTTCGCCAAGCACCGCGAGATATGAGGAGGAAGAGAGGGAGGGCTGCACCAACAGGCAGAGATCAGATCGCATGTATTGGGTAGCCCCTAGGCCTTATATATATAGAGGAAGGGGAGGAGGGTGCGCCCCCTCTAGGGTTCCCACCCCTAGAGGGGCGGCAGCCCCAAACCCATCTATGGGTGGCGGCCACAAGGGGGGAGGAGAGGCAGGCGCAGGGAGTATGGGCCTTAGGGCCCATCTGCCCTTAGGGTTTGCCCCCTCTCCCCTTCTAGGCGCATGGGCCATGGTGGGAGGCGCCCTAGCCCACCTAGGGGCTGGTGCCTTCTCACACTTGGCCCATGTATGCTTCTGGGGCCCATGGCCCCCCGGTGGACCCCCGGACCCTTCCGGTGGTCCGGTGCATTACCGATAAACCCCGAAACCTTTCCGGTGACCAAAACAGGACTTCCCATATATAAATCTTTACCTCCGGACCATTCCGGAAATCCTCGTGATGTCCGGGATCTCATCCGGGACTCCGAACAACATTCGGTAACCACATACAAACTTCCTTTACAACCCTAGCGTCATCGAACCTTAAGTGTGTAGACCCTACGGGTTCGGGAGACATGCAGACATGATCTAGACGTTCTCCGGTCAATAACCAATAGCAGGATCTGGATACCCATGTTGGCTCCCACATGTTCCATGATGATCTCATCGGATGAACCACGATGTCAAGGACTTAATCAATCCTGTATACAATTCCCTTTGTCTATCGGTACGATACTTGCCCGAGATTCGATCGTCGGTATCCCGATACCTTGTTCAATCTCGTTACCGGCAAGTCTCTTTACTCGTTCCGTAACACATCATCCCGTGATCAACTCCTTGGTCACATTGTGCACATTATGATGATGTCCTACCGAGTGGGCCCAGAGATACCTCTCCGTCACACGGAGTGACAAATCCCAGTCTCGATTCGTGCCAGCCCAACAGACACTTTCGGAGATACCCGTAGTGTACCTTTATAGCCACCCAGTTACGTTGTGACGTTTGGCACACCCAAAGCACTCCTACGGTATCCGGGAGTTGCACAATCTCATGGTCTAAGGAAATGATACTTGACATTAGAAAAGCTTTAGCATATGAACTACACGATCTAGTGCTATGCTTAGGATTGGGTCTTGTCCATCACATCATTCTCCTAATGATGTGATCCCGTTATCAACGACATCCAATGTCCATGGTCAGGAAACCGTAACCATCTATTGATCAACGAGCTAGTCAACTAGAGGCTTACTAGGGACATGGTGTTGTCTATGTATCCACACATGTATCTGAGTTTCCTATCAATACAATTCTAGCATGGATAATAAACGATTATCATGAACAAGGAAATATAATAATAATCAATTTATTATTGCCTCTAGGGCATATTTCCAACAGTTGATTGTCTCCCTTTGCTTCTGATCTTGCTTTGGGTAGAGCTGGGAGACGAGTATGTGATCGAGGAACCAGTTGAGTACGATTACGAGGATCAAGCTAATGTCAACTCGGAGA
This sequence comes from Triticum urartu, assembly GCF_003073215.2. Taxonomy (NCBI): domain Eukaryota; kingdom Viridiplantae; phylum Streptophyta; class Magnoliopsida; order Poales; family Poaceae; genus Triticum; species Triticum urartu. Next base: position 518,473,469 of record NC_053022.1, on the reverse strand, counting down.
ACTCTGCAGGCAAGATGACCATACCCTGGAAATCACTTCTATCTTTGCTTGCTAGATGCTCGCTCTGTTTCTATGCCTATGCTACGATACCTACCACTTGCTTATCATGCCTCCCATATTGCCATGTCAAACCTCTAACCCACCTTGTCCTAGCAAACCGTTGTTTGGCCATGTTACCGCTTTGCTCAGCCCCTCTTATACCGTTGCTAGTTGCAGGTGAAGATTGGATCTTGTTCCTTGTTGGGACATGTTTATTGTTGGGATATCATTATATTATCTTGTCTATTTTAATGCACCTATATACTTGGTAAAGGGTGGAAGGCTCGGCCTTATGCCTGGTGTTTTGTTCCACTCTTGCCTCCCTAGTTTCCGTCATACCGGTGTTATGTTCCTTGATTTTGTGTTCCTTACACGGTTGGGTTATAATGGGAACCCCTTGACAGTTCGCCTTGAATAAAATTCTTCCAGCAAAGCCCAACATTGGTTTTACCATTCGCCACCTAGCCTTTTTCCCTTGGGTTTCGTGGACTCAAGGGTCATCTTTATTTTAACCCCCCGGGCCAGTGCTTCTCTAAGTGTTGGTCCAAACTGAGCGATGTCCGGGGCTACAAGGGGCAAATCTTGGCTGGTCTACCCGACGTCTTGCTCATCCGTTGTGCCCCTGAGAACGAGATATGTGCATCTCCTATCAGGATTTGTCGGCACATTCGGGTGGTTTTGCGGGTTTAGTTTTACCATTCTTGAGATGTCTTGTAACCGAGATTCCGAGCCTGATCGGATTGTCTTGGGAGAAGGAATTTCCTTCGTTGACCGTGAGAGCTTGTGATGGGCTAAGTTGGGACACCCCTGCAGGGATTTGATCTTTCGAAAGCCGTGCCCGCGGTTATGGGCAGATGGGAATTTGTTAATGTCTGGTTGTAGAAAACCTGAAACTTAACTTAATTAAAATGAATCAACAGAGTGTGTGCCCGTGATGGTCCCTTTTCGGCGGAGTCCGGGAAGAGAACACGGTCTCGTGTTATGCTTGAACGTAGGTTGTTCTAGGATCACTTCTTGATCATAGTTTCTCGACCGTGCCTTTGCCTTCTCTTCTCGCTCTCATTTGCGTATGTTAGCCACCATATATGCTAGTCGCTTGTTGCAGCTCCACATAATACCTTTTACCCTTCCTATAAGCTTAAATAGTCTTGATCGCGAGGGTGTGAGATTGCTGAGTCCCTGTGACTCACAGATTACTTCAACACCAGATGCAGGGACCGATGATACCGCTCCAGGTGATTCGACTGAGCTCAAGTGGGAGTTTGATGAGGACTCAGGACGATACTACGTTTCTTTTCCAGACGATCAGTAGTGGTGCCTAGTTGGGGCGATTGGGGACTTTGTCGCATTTGGGGTTGTTCTTTATTTTGGTTCCGTAGTCGTACCTTGGGTGTATCTGGATGAATGTAATGATATTTATGATATTGTGTGACGTGGCGAGTGTAAGCCAACTATGTTCCTCTTTTTCCTTTTTCATTACATGGGTTGTTGTGAAGATTACCTCACTTGCGACATTGCTTACAGTGCAATTATGCCTCTAAGTCGTGCTTCGACACGTGGTAGATATAGCCGCATCGTGGGCGTTACAATCATTGTACATCCCAATACACCGTCGGGAGCATTCATATAGCGTCATATCTTTGTTCTAGTATCGAGTTGTAAGTAAATAAAAGTGTGATGATCATCACTATTAGAGCATTGCCCCAGTGACGAAAGGATGATGGAGACTATGATTCCCCCATAAGTCGGGATGAGACTCCGGACTTTACAAAAAAAATAGAAGAGGCCAAAGAAGCCCAAATAAAAAAGAGGCCAAAGAAGCCCACCAAAAAAAACAAAAAAAAGAGAGAAAAAGAGAGAAGGGGCCGTGCTACTATCCTTTTTCCACACTTGTGCTTCAAAGTAGCACCATGTTCTTCATATAGAGAGTCTCTTGAGTTATCACTTTCATATATACTAGTGGGAATTTTCATTATAGAACTTCGCTTGTATATTCCGATGATGGGCTTCCTCAAATGCCCGAGGTTTTCATGAGCAAGCAAGTTGGATGTACACCCACTTAGTTTCAGTTTGAGCTTTCATACACTTATAGCACTAGTGCATCCGTTGCATGGCAATCGCTACTCACTCACATTGATATCTATTGATGGGCATCTCCATAGCCCGTTGATACGCCTAGTTGATGTGAGACCATCTTCTCCTTTTTGTCTTCTCCACAACCACCATTCTATTCCACCCATAGTGCTATATCCATGGCTCATGCTCATGTATTGCGTGAAAGTTGAAAAGGTTTGAGAACGTCAAAAGTATGAAACAATTGTTTGGCTTGTCCTTGGGGTTGTGCATGATGTGAATATTTTGTGTGGTGAAGATGGAGCATAGCCAGACTATATGATTTTTTAGGGATAGCTTTCTTTGGCCTTGTTATTTTGAAAAGACATGATTGCTTTATTAGTGGGCTTGAAGTATTATTGTTTTTATGTCAAATGATAGACTATTGCTTTGAATCACTCGTGTCTTAATATTCATGCCATGATTAGACATATGATCAAGATTATGCTAGGTAGCATTCCACATCAAAAATTATCTTTTTATCATTTACCTACTCGAGGACGAGCAGGAATTAAGCTTGGGGATGCTAATACGTCTTCGTCGTATCTATAATTTTTGATTGCTCCATGCCAATATTCTACAACTTTCATATACTTTTGGCAACTTTTTATACTATTTTTGGGACTAACATATTGATCTTGTGCCCAGTGCCAATTCCTGTTTGTTGCATGTTTTTTGTTTCGCAGAATATCCATATCAAACGGAGTCCAAACGGAATAAAAACCGACGGAGATTTTTTTTGGAATATATATGATTTTTGGGAAGAAAAATCCACGCGAGACGGTGCCCGAGGTGGCCACGAGGCAGGAGGGCGCGCCTACCCCCCTAGGCGCGCCTACCCCCCCAGGCGCGCCCATGACCCTCGTGGGCCACCCGTGAGGCGGTTGATGCCCTTCTCTCGCCGCAAGAAATCTAATATCCGGATAGAGATCGTGTTAAAATTTCAGCCCAATCGGAGTTACAGATCTCGGGGAATATAAGAAATGGTGAAAGGGAAGAATCTGAGAACACAGAAACAAAAATAGAGAGACAGATCCAATCTCGGAGGGGCTCTCGCCCCTCCCATGCCATGGAGGCCAAGGACCAGAGGGGAAACCCTTCTCCCATCTAGGGAGGAGGTCAAGGAAGAAGAAGATGAAGGGGCCCCTCTCCCCTTCTCTTCCGGTGGCGCCGGAACACTGATGTGGCCATCATCATCATCACCGCGATCTACACCAACACCTCCGCCATTTTCACCAACATCTCCATCACCTCCCCCCCTCTATCAACAGTGGTCCACTCTCCCGCAACCCGCTGTACCCTCTACTTAAGCATGGTGCTTTATGCTTCATATTATTATCCAATGATGTGTTGCCATCCTATGATGTCTGAGTAGATTTTCGTTGTCCTATCTGTGGTTGATGAATTGCTATGATTGATTTAATTTGCTTGTGGTTATGATGTTGTCCTTTGGTGCCCATCATATGATTGCGCGCGTGGATCACACCTTAGGGTTAGTTGTATGTTGATAGGACTATGTATTGGAGGGCAAGAGTGACAGAAGCTTCAACCTAGCATAGAAATTGATGCATACGGGATTGAAGGGGGACCAATATACCTTAATGCTATGGTTGGGTTTTACCTTAATGAACATTAGTAGTTGCGGATGCTTGCTAATAGTTCCAATCATAAGTGCATAGAATTCCAAATCAAGGATGACATGCTAGAAGTGGCCTCTCCCACATAATACTTGCTATCGGTCTATGTCGGGGGACTGATCCACGAACACCTATGGGACCGGCGGGCCGAGTCCCTTTCGGTTCGGCGGGGGCGGAGGTCGTGCAAAGAGCGGATCGAGGCGAAGCACACGAGCAGTTACCCAGGTTCAGGCCGCACGGATGCGTAAAACCCTACTCTTGCTTTGTGGTTTGTATTGATTTCTTGCTCGGGAGCGCGAAGTGCTACAGTACACTTCAGCAGCTAACGAGACCAAGCGTGAGTGTTCGAACCCCCCCCCCCTATGTTGCGCATGGGCCTCCTTTTATATGCTCAAGGGGTCACCGACACGTGGCAACGTAGACAAGGGCAAAAAGGGAAACGTGCTGCGGTTGGTACAGCTACCTGCTACAGTGTATCATACCTAACCCTGACGGGAGGGGACAAGGGCCTTAAATGCCCGTCTGCATCGCCTAAAGAGTGTAAAAGGGACCGTCAGGGACGCCACCGCTCGCCACGGCGGCAATCTTTTCAGCGCCGCTTGCCACCGCTCCCCGCTGGCTGCACAGCCTCCCGCCACGTACGCTGGGAAGGGTCCCAGAGTGACACGTTGGTGGATGTGCTGTAGCGCGGACACGGAGTGGTGGCTTGCCTTGGCAAAACGCCTTGCCGCGGTCGTTGTCTTGTCGCGTCCGGGAGCTTGTCGCTCACCGGGCCTTGCCGGGAAGTGTGGCGCATCACGGCAAGTTCCTTGAGATGCCTTGGGCGGCCTTCCCGGCAAGCTCCTCTTGCCGGGGTCTTGAGGTGCCTTAGTTGGCCTTCCCGGCAAGCTCCTCTTGCCAGGGTCTTGTCTCCTTGAATGGCTCCAAAGGAACCATGGAGGACCTTGGCGGTCACCCGGCAAGCCTTGCCGCGGGATGCTGCGACTGCCCGTGCACAAGTTCGGGATACTAGGGTACCCCTACTCTAGTACACCGACAGGAGCCCCCGGGCCTGGGCCATACACGGTGCCGAGCGCTGTTGGGCCAGACCCAAAACAGGGCACGGGCACGCGCGGCCTAGGTTACGCCGTATCTTTCTCCGTATCCACCGCGCCCTCCCCGAACGGCACGCGTTGAATGCGGCGTCGTGGAAGAGATCGTGGGTGGTTATTTTATTCGGAAATGCGGAACGTCCGCCCCCTCCCTCTTTATACGCAGGGGAAACAGGGGCAGTTTGCACATTCGCCCGTTGCTGCTTCCAATCTCAGAAATCTCCGCCGCTCCCTCGTCTTCCCAAAGCCGAAAGAGAGCAGCGCTCTGCCCCCCATCGCCACCAGCATCACCAACGCCGTCGACCTCCTCCACCACTTCCGCCATGGCTCCAAAAGCCGACAAGGGGAAGGTCGTGAAGTCGACCGAGGCGCAGTGGCTTGCGGCGCTGCGGAAGGAGCGGGCAGTCTTCCCCCCCCCCAAGCTTGCCGCGAAGGAGCTGAGGGAGAACTACTACCTCTTCTGGTCGGCGGAGACGCGAGCGCATTCGCGCACGAAGGTACTCCCCGCCGCCGCTTGGAAGAAGGCCCCAAATGGATACCCCTTCTTCGCTCTGTTCTTCTACTGCGGGCTCTGCCCGCCTTTCTCTGAATTCTTCTGCGACATCATGAATACCTATGGATTCCACCTCCTTGACTTCACCCCCAATGCCGTTCTGACAATGGCAGTTTTCGCGCATCTCTGCGAAAACTTTGTCGGAGTCCATCCCAACGTAGCCCTCTTTCGCCACTTCTTCATACCCCGAGTTGAGAGAGGAGAGCCTCTATCCGGCGGAATCGCCTGGATCTCGAGGGCCGGCAAGAAAGAAACCTATCTGGAGGGAGAGTTCCGCGGCAAGTGGGAGGAGTGGAGAGCAGATTGGTGCTGGATTGACGAGGAGAATCCGCAGCCATTCACCACCCGACGCCAAACCCCAGTAGCACGCGGCAGCGATTGGAGTGACGTGGCCCGGAAGACGACAGGCTGAAGATTGCCGTCACCAGGATCCTGCACCTCAGGCTTGCCGGGCTTATTGTAGGCGCCGTTGGCGCAGATTTTCTTCGCCGCTGCATCGCCCCCCTGCAGGAACGGGGGAGACCTACTTGGGAGTTCAAGAATGCGTTGGATATCATGAGGCTGCGGCCGGGCCTCAACTACAACTTCACACTTCTGGAACTCAACGCGATGCTCCAGGAGCTCTTCAAGTATGACCCCCAACATCCCGAAGTTTTCAGGTTGCCGGGGGGCGTCGTTCCGTTGTGCAACAATTCCTCGCTCGACCGCATCCGTGCAATGATGCCAGAGTGCGACTCGCATGGAATTGTGCCAACTTAGCAGGAACCTGCAGACGACGTCGTGCAGCAGTTCTTCGATGACTTGGTAAAAGTGGCGATCCGCGCCGACGAGAAGGACGGCCTCACCCGCGACACCACCGATGCGGAGATGGCACTCATCGCCACCAGGCTGGAAGAGGCGGCGGCAGCCGCAGCCGCAGGCGAATTTGGATTTACCGTGGAGGAGGCAGATGCAGCAGAGGCGGCAAGCCGTGCCGAGCGAAGGGAGCCTGCCGGCGAGAAAGAGCTTGCCTGGCAGAACGTCGAGTCGAGCGAGCCCGCCAAGGATACGAGCGGCTCGCTGGAGATCAACTCGTCTTCCACTTCGTCTTCGGGCAGCTCGCCGAAAGCAGAGCCTCCATCCCCACCAAGAAGGCGTCTCCGCAAGGCCGGTGACGTAGCGGAGCGGCAAGCGGGTCAACAGTCGCCGCGCCGCGTGACACGCTCCACCGCGGTAAACACCGTTGCCGCGGGAGCGCCTCATGCTGCGACGACAACTGGAGCGGGGCCCTCCCGGACCACCGCTTCTGCTCCTGCCGCTTCACATGCCGCGACGACAGCTGGAGCGGGGTCGTCTCAGAACGCCGCCACTGCTCCCACCAAGCGGCCAAGGGAAGCTTCTCCTCCGCCTCCTCGCGCCGGGCGCGCGCCGGACTTTGACTTCTCCGCGTTCAGCTCCGACGAGGAAGAAGAAGAAGAGTAAGCTTCTCTTGCTGTACTTGCTGTTCTTCAATTCTTGTTGTTTGTCTTGTATCTCATTTGCTTTTCTCTGAACTTGTTCCTCTTTAGGACTCTGGCCCAGAGAGTAGCAAAGAGGGCCAAGGTCCCGCTGATTGTCATCGAGGACGAACCTACTGCGACAGCAGGAGGTGCGCCCGAGACAACCTTGCCGGACCCGACAACTTTTCTCCGGAGCAGCCCCCAGCGTAAGTATATGGTTTGCTTTCCGCTTGTGAGGTGCGCATGGATACTCTGTCTTTGCTGATATTTGATTGCTGATTTGTGTAGGAGCAGAGCAGCCCCACCAGGAGCCAAGGGAGAATCCCCCGACAAGGGAGAATTCTCCGGCAAGGGAGGGCTTTCCGGTAAGGGAGAGGTCTCCGGCAAGGGAAGGTTCTCCGGAAAGGGACAACACCAGCGGCCACCCGACGGCGGAGACCATGACTACAGAACCCGGTACAGGTAATCCTTTTGCTGAAAAACTTTCCCTGGGTTCTTCTTTTGATCTTCTTTTTGTTGGATTTTAGCTTGACTCTTCCCCTTTTCCGGCTGTCAGACCCATCCGCTGCGGAGCAGATGGAGACCGAGGACGCCACCGACGAAGCAGCCGGTGGTGGCGATGCCGCCGGCGCAGAGGCCGCCAAGGCTGCCGCCGCGGCAACTGGCGAGGGGTCTGGCGATCGTACTGACGGCCCTGAGGCCGCAGGAGTGCCAGGCGCTGCACCGACCGCCGACCCGTCCGCCGCTGCCGCAGTGCCAGGCTCTGAAGAGCCCCAGCCAGGCGTATACTTGAAGGCCGGTGAAGGCGTCTTCATCAACCTCCCTTGGGCGTCGAGCTCCAGGGCGCCGGTCGAGGGAGAGATCTTCGACGGGGAAGTGCTCGCCTCCGCCGGGCTGACACTGGTTGACGCGCCAAGCAGCTGCAGCAACGAGCCCGAAGAGGAGCGGCTGCTGCGGAAGTTGATGTCACTCTACCGCGCGCGGCAAGCCAAGCTGGAATCCCGCGAGGCGCTAGTCGCGAAGGCGGGAGCAGATATCGAGAAGCGCGCGGAAGAGCTCGGGGGGTTTCCATCGGGAAGCCCTCCGGTCCCTGCCGGAGGAGCGGGAGCAGCTCGCTGAAGCGCAGAAGGCTTTCCTCCTCGAGAAGGCTGAAGTCAAAGAGCGGCAGCGACTTGCCGCTGTGAAGCTAGCCGCGGAGGAGGGCGAGCTGGCGCAGCGGAAGGTCAATCTTGACGCCCACGAGGAGGAGCTTGCCGCGCGTGAGGAAAGACTTGGTGGATCCCTCAAGCAAGCAGAGGACGCTGCTGCCGCCGCCGAGGCCGCCAAGAAGGAGTTGGAGACGAAGGTGGCGCAGCTAGAAGCCGATCTTGCCGAGAAGGGCAAAGATCTCAGCGCCGCCAAGGACTCCAACGCAGATCTTGAGTCGAAGCTGACCACTTCGACCAGGACGCTGGATGGCGCCAAGAAGCAGGAGGCGGCCTTGAAGGAGGAGATCAAGGCCGACAAGGCGCTGCTAGAGAGTGTTGCCGCCACCCAAAACACCTTCAGGGAGACTGTGGAGCATTGGACGGAGAGTCTTGTGGTTGCCGCCACAGATATTGACAGGGAGCTGGCGCAGCTGGGGATGGGAGATCTCAGGTATCCCTCCGACGAGAACCTCCAACCCAGTGCCAAGCTCGTCTTGTTCTTCAAGGGCATGGCGACGGCCCTCCAGCGACTCCGGGAGAGGATCCCGAAGCAACTGGCCGATGAGTCGCGCAAGATCTGCGCGGGAGCTCTTCAGAAAGTGTTGGTGAAGGTGGCCTTCCGCAATCCGGGCCTCAACTTCGCCAACGTCCTCAAGACCCTGCCGCCGGATGCCGATCTGGAGGCGCTCAAGGCCCTTGTCGCACCCATTGTGTACAAGGTGAGCGGGATCAAGAGGATCGAGGGCGATCGCGTAGATTAGGCCGCCCATTTCTTCTTTCCTTGTCGCTGTTTATCATGTTATGAAAACAATCTATTAGAGCTGCGACAAGCTATCTTTGTAATATAACTTTTATTCTGGGTAATGATTGCAATGTTATTCCCTTTACTTGATTCCTCCCTTTGTATGTCTTCGCCCTACGCTTTTAGGGAACTTGCCGGTGCAGGCACCTGAGCCGCGAGCGCTGAGTGCGGAACGTCAGCAGCCTGCTGGCGGTGCCGCTACCGACAAGAAACCTTGTCGCAACTAGTTGCAGCTCACTTAAGTTGTTGAGCGGACTCGAAACAAAGTAAGGGCGCAACTAGCTACGAGTTGGTTCCTCCGCGCATAGGTTTCCCATACAAAGTGCGGTCGTTCAAGGGAGATAACTTAAAATTTAAAAAATCTGATTGCTCAAACTTTGGCAACTTAGCTTTTCTGTTGTTTGCTTCCCGGCAAGGCGAAATTTTCTTGAACGACGCCTGGCCCATACCATTGTCCTCTCCTTTCCCCCCCGGCAAACTTGTGGGCGAGGGAACCTTCCTTTCCTTGCGAAAAAAGAAAGAAGAGAAAATAAAGATATGGAGCCTTGCGGCTCGTTATTGCTTACCGAGGAGTAGGTGCTGCACAAAGTGTCAGATAACACATGCAAAAAAATAGAAAGCATGAGATTGATAATATGTGCGGAGCACATGAGCTTTACTTATGCACGGGGTCTGCGCCCGGCTTTGTACAAAGGATTACATGCAACAGCGGCAAGACTTGTACAAAAGGTGGTTGCCGGAACAGGTTCCAGCAACCGCGCCTTACGGGTAAAACTTACGAAGATGCTCAATATTCCAGGAGTTGCTCACCGGAATGGCATCTTCGGTCTCAAGGCGGACAGCGCCGGGCCTAGTGACTCGTTTCACCCGGTAAGGGCCTTCCCACTTCAGCGTCAACTTGTTGGAATTCTTGGCGGACTGAACACGCCGAAGAACAAGGTCGCCTTCCTCGAGACTTCTGGCGTTAACTTTGCGGCTATGGTAGCGGGCAAAGCTTGCTGGTAGCGAGCAGCTCGCACAACAGCCTGAAGACGGTCTTCCTCAAGGAGCAGCGCGTCGTCTTGTCGCAGCTGCTCTTGCCCAAGCTCGTCATAAGCGAGCACTCGAGGTGACCCGTATACGAGTTACGTGGGGATAACTGCCTCTGCTCCATAGACTAGAGCGAAAGGTGTCTGGCCAGTGGCTCGATTTGGCGTCGTTCTAATCGACCAAAGAACCACCGGCAGCTCCTCGATCCAGTTTCTCCCGCACTTGTGCAACCTGTCGAAAGTTCTGGTCTTGAGCCCACGCAGCACTTCAGCAACAGAAGCGAAGCAGACCTTGGCGCCAAGATCTTGGATGTACTGCATGAAGGTGCGGCTCGTGAATTATGTGCCGTTGTCGGTGATTATCCTGTTAGGGATCCCGAAGCGGCAAACAATCGACCTGAAGAACTTGACTGCTGACTGTGCTTTCACCTTCCTCACTGGTTCCACTTCCGGCCACTTTGTGAACTTGTCGATTGCAACGTACAAGTACTCAAAGCCCCCGACTGCTCGGGGAAAGGGGCTGAGGATGTCGAGCCCCCAGACCGAAAATGGCCAGGATAAAGGGATCGTCTGGAGAGCTTGAGCTAGTTGGTGTATCTGCTTGGAATGGAACTGGCACGCTTCACACTTGGTTACTTGTGCAGTTGCATCCTGGAGGGCTGTCGGCCAAAAGAAACCTTGCTAGAACGCTTTGCCGACAAGTGCTCTTGCGCCAATGTGGTGACCACATATGCCTCCATGTATCTCTGCCAACAGCTTTTGTCCGTCTTCCCGGTGAATACACTTCAATTTCACACCGTTGAGTCTTCTTCTGTACAGTGTCTTGTCGACAAACTGGTACATACTTGACTGTCAGGCTACTCTTTCCGCTTCTTGTTGCTCTTCGGGAAGTTCTCCTGTCTGAAGGAAACGGACAATCTGCTACGCCCATGCTGGAGCCTGTGGCTCGACAACGAGGACTAAAGGCAAATCTTCTGCTGCGGGAACATCCGCTTCTACAGCGAGAACCTACGGCTCTGCCGAAGCTTGACGTTCCCCGGCAAGCTTGCTGGAGCAAAACTTGTCGGGAGCTTCTGCTTCAACGGAACAAACCCTAGGGCTTGCCGGAGCATATCGCTCCTCAGCACTCTTGGTGTTGATCTCAGCTGCTGCGAGAACATCCGCTTCTACGGCGAGAAGCTGCGTCTCTGCCGGAGCTTGACGTTCCCCGACAAGTTTGCCGGAGCAAAACTTATCGGGAGCTTCTGCTTCAACGGAACAAACCCTAGGGCTTGCCGGAGCAGACTGCTCCTCAGCATTCTTGGCGTTGATCTTGGGGACCTACTTGGCGGCGGCTTCGGGAAGCTCTGCCGGCAAATAGCCACCAGAAATCAACTTCCTCTTCTTGCTCTGTCCTGTTGATGGCGTTACAGATGGTTGAGTTAGCTTGAGCACAAAGATCCCTGGTTCCACAGGTAACTTGAGTGCGGCGCACTTTGACAGGCCATCAACAATGGCGTTCTGAGCTCTTGGAACATGCTCCATTTGTAGGCCGTCAAAGTGCTCTTCTAGCTTTCTCACTTCGTCGACGTAGGCTTCCATCAACGGACTCTGATAGCTCTTGTTTACTTGGCGGACGACAAGCTGTGAGTCACCCCTGACGATGAGTTTCTTGATCCCAAGGTCTGCCGCGATCTTGAGGCCGGCAAGCAAGCCTTCATACTCTACAGTATTGTTAGTTTCTTGCTCCTTGGGAAAGTGCATCGGGACTACGTACTTGAGGTGCTCTCCGGTGGGTGCGACAAGCAGCACGCCAGCGCCAGCGCCTTGCAGCGAAAAGGCACCATCAAAGTACATCAGCCACTCTTTGCTTGCTTCCTTGACGGGGATGCTCGTTTTTGGAATTTCTTCATCTCATGTTGACGTCCATTCTGCTATGAATTCTGCCAATGCTCTGCTCTGGATAGTTGAAGTGCTCTCAAACTTGAGGCCAAAGCTTGACAGTTCCAGTGCCCACTCAACAATCCTGCCTGTCGCTTCTGGATTCTGTAGTATCCTCTTCAGCGGAAAGCGAGTGACAACTTTTATCTCATGTGCTTGGAAGTAATGGCGCAGCTTTCTCGAGGCCATGAGAAGGCCGAAAAGCAATTTCTGCACGCCAGAGTACCTTGACCTAGCCCCCTGCAGAAGGGAACTGACAAAGTAAACTGGGCGCTGCACCATTTTCTTCTGTGTCTCCTCGTGCATCTGCGCAAATCCATCTTTGTCGGGACCAGAGCTTGCCGGGGAAGCCCCTTGCTTGTCGCTGGATGCGCTTGTCGTGGTTGCTGGCTCGTCATCTGCCTCCCTCTCTGCTACTAACACAGAACTAACCACTTGATTGGTTGCCGCTATGTACAGCAGCAACTTCTCTTGTGGCTTAGGTGCGACAAGTATTGCAGGGGAGGACAGGTATCTCTTTAAGTCTTGCAGCGCAGCCTCCGCTTCCGGAGTCCATTTCATTGGACCTGCCTTTTTCAATAATTTGAAAAATGGCAGGGCGCGCTCAGCAGACCTAGAGATAAACCTGCTGAGAGCAGCCACGCAACCGGCAAGTCTTTGTACATCCTTGATGCGCTTTGGTGCTTCAATCTGCTCAATGGCCTTGATCTTGTCGGGATTGGCTTAAATTCCTCGCTGAGACACAAAGAACCCGAGAAGCTTGCCGGAGGGGACTCCAAACACACACTTCTCGGGGTTGAGCTTGAGGCTGATCTTGCGCAGATTTGCAAAGGTCTCGTCTAAATCTTGGATCAGAGTTGCCTTGTCTTTGCTCTTGACCACTATGTCATCCATGTAGGCTTCCACATTTCTGTGTATTTGTGGCTCCAGAGCGACATGGACCACTCTTGCAAATGTTGAACCAGCATTTTTTAATCCGAAAGGCATCCGTATGAAACAGTACGTGCCACATGGAGTAATGAATGCGGTCTTCTCCTCATCCTCTTCTGCCATGAAGATCTGATGGTATCCTGAGTATGCGTCAAGAAATGAAAGCAAATCACATCCGGCTGTGGAGTCAACAATCTGGTCAATGCGCGGCAAAGGAAATGGGTCTTTGGGACAAGCTTTGTTAACATCGGTAAAATCGATACAAAGTCTCCATTTCCCGTCTGCCTTGCGCACGACTACAGGATTGGCCAACCACGTAGGATGGAGCACTCCTCTGACAAGGCCTGCTGCTTCTAATTTCTTGATTTCTTCTGCAATGAATTCTTGGTGCTCCACTGCTTGCTTCCTGACTTTCTGCTTGACGGGCCGCGCATGAGGACAAATGGCAAGGTGATGCTCAATTACTTTCCTGGGAACACCGGGGATGTCAGACGGTTGCCACGCAAAGACGTCGACATTCGTCCGCAGGAAAGCAATGAGCGCGCTTTCCTATTTGGGGTCGAGAGTGGCACTGATGGTGAAGGTACCACCAGTGCCGTCCTCCCTGGCGGACACCTTCTTCGTCTCTGGCGGAGCCGCCATTGTCTTCTTACACTTGCCGGTGGAACTCGATGGTGCGTCCTCGACGGCAGCGCAGCACTCCGAAGAGGTGCGCTTGCTGGAGTGGGCATCAGAACTCTTGCCGGACTTGGTCTTCTTCTTCCCCCCGGGAGCTTCAGCGGCAAGTGACTTGCGGTCTGTTGCGGCTGCGGCTTCCCGGTAGATCTTGTCGGCGCAGATAAGAGCATCCTTCTTGTCGCCAGGGACAGAGATGACGCTTATCGGGCCTAGCATCTTCAGCATGTTGTACGCGTAGTGAGAGGCTGCCATGAACTTGGCAAGTGCTGGACGGCCAAGTATCCCATTGTAAGGCAATGGAATATCGGCAACGTCAAAAGTGACCCTCTTAGTCCTGAAGTTCAGCTCGCTGCCAAATGTTACTGGCAACATGACCTTCCCCTTCGGCTTGCTCCTTCCCGGGTTGATTCCTTGGAATGTACCGGTCTCTTCAAGCTCGCTGTCAGGGATCTGGAGTTTTTGGAGTACAGCGGAGGAGATCAAGTTCAAGCCGGCCCCGCCGTCAACTAACATCTTAGTGACCTTGAGGTTGCGGATAGTTGGTGAAACCAACATCGGCAAGCACCCGACCCCAGTTGTGCGGTCAGGGTGGTCCTCAATATCAAAGATGATAGGCGTGCTGGACCATTTCAGAAGCTTGCGTGACTCGATAGGTGGTTCTGCCGCATTGACTTCCCGCACCGACTGCTTGAGTTGGCGGTGCGAAGTATGCAGAGAAGCACCGCCGTTAACACACAAGACCTCTGTAGCTTTCTGGAACTCCTGCTCACTGGTCTCAACGTCATCCATGTCTTCGTCGTCGTCGTCGTCCTCATCCTTGTCGCGGCCGCGGGGAGGTCTATCTCCTTGCCGCTGCTTGGCCTTGCCGCGGCGTCCTCCCCGGCCGGCGCGCTTCTTGCCAGATTCTCCAGCGCCTTCTTGGGCCCTCTCCTTGTCGCGTCGCTCGTACTCAGCCTTTTGTTGCTGGACAAGCTGCTCGACCTTCTTGCAGCTCTGCAGGTCATGGCCCTTGGTGCGGTGAATCTTGCAGTACTGCTTGTCGGTGCTGTCCTGCTTGTCGGCGACCGCCACAGCCTGGCAGTTGGTGCATGCGGCAATCTCCTTGCCGGAGCTACCAACTTTGGCTTTCTGGGCGCCACCTTCTTTGCCGGACTGCTCAACGACTAGCACATCTTTGCCTTTCTTCTTCCTGTTCCGCCGCCGGTTTTTCTTTGCCGGGGCAGCATCCTCACTGTCAGATCCTCCTGCTCCTATATTCTCTCCGGGGAGTTTCCTCCCTTCTTCAGCACGTGCACACTTGTCGGCCAGGGCATACAGCTCACTGACGTCTCTGATCTTGCACATCGCCATCTCCTCCCGCATCCTGCGATTACGCACGTTCTGATGGAATGCGCTGATGACCGCGGCAGGATGGACATCTGGGATGTTGTGCTGTACACGGCTGAATCTCTGAATGTACTTGCGCAGGGGCTCTCCTTCCTTCTGGGCTAGCAGATGAAGGTCACTCTCTTGGCCATGAGGTTTGTGGCCGCCTGTAAAGGCGCCGACAAACTGATGCCATAGGTCTGCCCAGGAGGATATGGAGTTGTCCGGCAAGTGCATGAGCCAGGACCTGACGTTGGGCTTGAGCACCAGCAGGAAGTAGTTGGCAAGGATCTTGTCGTCCCGCCCCCCGGCAGCCTGCACCGCGATGGTGTAGATGCTGAGGAACTCCGACGGATGCGACTTGCCGTCGTACTTCTCTGGTACGTCTGGCTTGAAATTCTTCATGCTGGGCCACTGGACTTGCTGCAGCTCACGAGTGAACGCAGGGCAACCTACTGCGTACGGCAAGTCGCCTGGTTCCCCTGGCGCATGCATGTCGACAGAGGGCCCAGCGCGCTGGTCTGACTGACGTCGCGCTTCTCTTTGGCGCTCGATGCGAGTACGAGCGTCTTCTTGCTGTCGTTCGTGAAGAACTTGGCGCTGATCGCGGCGAGCTCGCGGATCTGATGACGCGGTGGAGTCGCTGTTGAGGTGGATCCTGCGAGTCGGCGATCTTGGCCTTGGGGGCGGAGAGTGCACAGTAGTTGCACCCTCACCGGTCTTGTCGTCACCGGCTCGTGCCTGGCTGACTTGCCGCGGCTGCGACGTGCTCGGCTGCCGTTGCGTGTCGCCGTTGGCGAAGCCGATGAGACTCTGAATGGTGGCCCTCCAGTCGTCGATCTTGTCTGCTGTTGGAGGGTAGTCTAGGAGCAGTTGAGCTCGCGCCAAAGCTTCTGCTGCAGTGGCGGGTGGTGGTGGCGAACGGTGCGAGGAGCGGGATATGCTCGGACTTCTAACTATGTTAGAAGGAGCAGTATCCCGTCCACGCGACCGTGCCTCGCTCGTGCCAGCATGTTGGCGTGCATGCTGGTCTTGAGCACTCCGGGACCCACCAGCTCGATCTTGGTCCAGCAAACGCATGGTACCGTGAGTACCATGACGCTGCGGGTCCCGCGCATCCTGAGACGGGCGCGGTGCATGTACGAACGCCGAGGTCTTGGAGTGCGCCCGGTCGTTGTGGGAGCCGCCTACGCCGCCGATGGGCAGCGCAGCCTTGTCCTTGGACCTGGGGGCACCGTGAGCTCCCTCGTCGACACCCGTTCTTCCGCCGGCGTCCGCCCCATCAGCCGTTTGCTCTGGTGGTAGCGGGGCGGACGGAGCAGCCGCCTCCGAAGCCTTCTTCTTCGGCGGCATGTCGATGAAGATGATGGAGATCTAGCTCGCGTGAACGCTGGATCTGGTTCACACAACTTCGACGCCCCCTACCTGGCGCGCCAAAGATGTCGGGGGACTGATCCACGAACACCTATGGGACCGGCGGGCCGAGTCCCTTTCGGTTCGGCGGGGGCGGAGGTCGTGCAAAGAGCGGATCGAGGCGAAGCACACGAGCAGTTACGCAGGTTCGGGCCGCACGGATGCGTAAAACCCTACTCCTGCTTTGTGGTTTGTATTGATTTCTTGCTCGGGAGCACGAAGTGCTACAGTACACTTCATCAGCTAATGAGACCGAGCGTGAGTGTTCGAACCCCCCCTATGTTGCGCATGGGCCTCCTTTTATATGCTCAAGGGGTCACCGACAGGTGGCAACGTAGACAAGGGCAAAAAGGGAAAGGTGCTGCGGTTGGTACAGCTACCTGCTACAGTGTATCATACCTAACCCTGACAGCAGGGGACAAGGGCCTTAAATGCCCGTCTGCATCGCCTAAACAGTGTAAAAGGGACCGTCAGGGACGCCACCGCTCGCCACGGTGGCAATCTTGTCAGCGCCGCTTGCCACCGCTCCCCACTGGCTGCACAGCCTCCCGCCACGTACGCTGGGAAGGGTCCCAGAGCGACACGTTGGTGGATGTGCTGGAGCGTGGACACGGAGTGGTGGCTTGCCGCGGCAAAACGCCTTGCCGCGGTCGTTGTCTTGTCGCGTCCGGGAGCTTGTCGCTCACCGGGCCTTGCCGGACGTGTGGCGCTCGCGGCAAGTTCCTTGAGATGCCTTGGGCGGCCTTCCCAGCAAGCTCCTCTTGCCGGGGTCTTGAGGTGCCTTAGTTGGCCTTCCCGGCAAGCTCCTCTTGCCGGGGTCTTGTCTCCTTGAATGGCTCCAAAGGAACCACGGACGACCTTGGCGGTCACCCGGCAAGCCTTGCCGCGGGATGCTGCGACTGCCCGTGCACAAGTTCGGGATACTAGGGTACCCCTACTCTAGTACACCGACAGTCTAGTAAAGTAGTCAATTGCTTAGGGGCAATTTCACAACTCCGACCACCACTTTTCCACACTCGCTATATTTACTTTGTTGCTTCTTTACTTACAACAGCCCCTACTTTTTATTTACTTGCTCTTTATTATCTTGCAAACCTATCCAACAACACCTGCAAAGTACTTCTAGTTTCATACTTGTTCTAGGTAAAGCGAACGTCAAGCGTGCGTAGAGTTGTATCGGTGGTCGATAGAACTTGAGGGAATATTTGTTCTACCTTTAGCTCCTCGTTGGGTTCGACACTCTTACTTATCGAAAACTGTTGGGATCCCCTATACTTGCGGGTTATCACTTCACTTAGATTATTTTGAGAGTCTTAAATAGCATGGTAATTTGCTTAAATAATCCTAATATGCTAGGTATTCAAGATTAGTAATTCTTTTCTTATGAGTGTTTTGAATACTAAGAGAAGTTTGATGCTTGATGATTGTTTCGAGATATGGAGGTAATAATATCAAAGTCGTGCTAGTTGAGTAGTTGTGAATTTGAGAAATGCTTGTGTTGAAGTTTGCAAGTCCCATAGCATGCACGTATGGTAAATGTTATGTAACAAATTTGAAACATGAGGTGTTCTTTGATTGTCCTCCGTATGAGTAGCGGTCGGGGATGAGCGATGGTCTTTTCCTACCAATCTATCCCCCTAGGAGCATGCGCGTAGTGCTTGGTTTTTGATGACTTGTAGATTTTTGCAATAATTATGTGAGTTCTTTATGACAAATGTTGAGTCCATGGATTATATGCACTCTCAGCCTTCCATCATTGCTAGCTTCTTCGGTACCGTGCATTGCCCTTTCTCACATTGAGAGTTGGTGCAAACTTCGCCGGTGCATCCAAACCCCATGATATGATACGCTCTTTCACACATAAACCTCCTTATATCTTCCTCAAAACAGCCACCATACCTACCTATTATGGCATTTCCATAGCCATTCCGAGATATATTGCCATGCAACTTTCCACCATTCTATTTATCATGACACATTCATCATTGTCATATTGCTTAGCATGATCATGTAGCTGACATAGTATTTGTGGCAAAGCCACCGTTCATAATTCTTTCATACATGTCACTCTTGGTTCATTGCATATCCTGGTACAGCGCCGAAGCATTCATATAGAGTCATCCTTTGTTCTAGCATCGAGTTGTAATCATTGATTTGTAAATAAATAGAAGTGTGATGATCATTATTTTCTAGAGCATTCTCCCAAGTGAGGAATTTAAAAAAAGGGAGAGAAAGGCCATAAAAAAGAAGAGAAGGCCCAAAAAAAGAGAGAAAAAGAGAGAAGGGACAATGATACTATCCTTTGCCACACTTGTGCTTAAAAGTAGCACCATAATCTTCATGATAGAGAGTCTTTTGTTTTGTCACTTTCATATACTAGTGGGAATTTTTCATCATAGAACATGGCTTGTATATTCCAACAATGGGCCTCCTCAAGTGCCCTAGGTCTTCGTGAGCAAGCAAGTTGGATGCACACCCACTTAGTTTCTTTTGTTGAGCTTTCATACATTTATAGCTCTAGTGCAACCGTTGCATGGCAATCCCTACTCCTTGCATTAACATCAATCGATGGGCATCTCCATAGCCCATTGATTAGCCTCGTTGATGTGAGACTTTCTCCTCTTTTGTCTTCTCCACATAACCCCCATCATCATATTCTATTCCACCCATAGTGCTATGTCGATGGCTCGCGCTCATATATTGCGTGGAAGTTTATAGGTTTGAGATTACTAAAGTATGAAACAATTGCTTGGCTTGTCATCGGGGTTGTGCATGATGAGAGCATTCTTGTGTGACGAAAATGGAGCATGACTAAACTATATGATTTTGTAGGGATGAACTTTCTTTCACCATGTTATTTTGAGAAGACATAATTGCTTAGTTAGTATGCTTGAAGTATTATTATTTTTATGTCAATATAAACTTTTATCTTGAATCTTTCGGATCTGAATATTCATACTACAATTAAGAAGAATTACATTAAAATTATGCCAAGTAGCACTCTGCATCAAAATTATCCTTTTTATCATTTTCCTACTCGAGGACGAGCAGGAATTAAACTTGGGCATGCTTGATACGTCTCCAACGTATCTATAATTTTTGATTGCTCCATGCTATATTATCTACTGTTTTGGACATTATTGGGCTTTATTATCCACTTTTATATTATTTTTGGGACTAATCTATTAACCGGAGGCCCAACCAAGAATTGCTGTTTTTGCCTATTTCAGAGTTTCGCAGAAAAGGAATATCAAACGGAGTCCAAACGGAATGAAACCTTCGGGAACGTGATTTTTGGAATGAACATGATCCAGGAGACTTGGACCCTACATCAAGAAATAAAGGAGGAAGCCACGAGGTAGGGGGCGCGCCAACCCCCCAGGCACGCCCTCCACCCTCGTGGGCCCCTTGTTGCTCCACCGATGTACTCCTTCCTCCTATATATACCTACGTACCCCCAAACGGTCAGATATGGAGCCAAAAACCTAATTCCACCGCCGCAACCTTCTGTATCCACGAGATCCCATCTTGGGGCCTGTTCCGGAGCTCCGCTGGAGGGGGCATCCTTCACGGAGGGCTTCTACATTAACACCATAGCCTCTCCGATGAAGTGTGAGTAGTTTACCGCAGACCTTCGGGTCCATAGTTGTTAGCTAGATGGCTTCTTCTCTCCTTTTGGATCTCAATACAATGTTCTCCCCCTCTCTTGTGGAGATCTATTCAATGTAATCTTCTTTTTGCGGTGTGTTTGTTGAGACCGATGAATTGTGGGTTTATGATTAAGATTATCTATGAACAATATTTGAATCTTCTCTGAATTCTTTTATGTATGATTGGTTATCTTTGAAAATTTCTTCGAATTATCAGTTTGTTTTGGCCTACTAGATTGATCTTTCTTGCAATGGGAGATGTGCTTAGCTTTGGGTTCAATCTTGCTGTGTCCTTTCCCAGTGACAGTAGGGGCAGCAAGGCACGTATTGTATTGTTACCATCGAGGATAACAAGATGGGTTTTTTATCATATTGCATGAATTTATCCCTCTACATCATGTCATCTTGCTTAAGGCGTTACTCTGTTTTCATGAACTTAATACTCTAGATGCATGCTGGATGTCGATGAGTGGAGTAATAGTAGTAGATACAGGCAGGAGTCGGTCTACTTGTCTCGGACGTGATGCCTATATACATGATCATACCTAGATATTCTCATAACTATGCTCAATTCTGTATATTGCTCAACAGTAATTCGTTCACCCACTGTAAAATACTTACGCTCTTGAGAGAAGCCACTAGTGAAACCTATGGCCCCCGGGTCTATCTTCATCATATTAATCTTCCAATACTTAGTTATTTCATTTGCTTTTTTACTTTGCTTTTATTTTACTTTGCATCTTTATCACAAAAATACCAAAAATATTATCCTATCATATCTATCAGATCTCACTCTCGTAAGTGACCGTGAAGGGATTGACAACCCCTTATCGCGTTGGTTGTGATGAGTTATTTGTTTTGTGCAGGTACGAGGGACACGCGCGTAACCTCGTACTAGATTGATACCTTGGTTCTCAAAAACCGAGGGAAATACTTACGCTACTTTGCTGCATCATCCTTTCCTCTTCAAGGAAATCCAACGCAGTGCTCAAGAATGTGCAAGACCTACATGTGCAAGACCAAATTGTTAAAAACCTAAATATTAGAATGGTTCCTGCAATTGCACAATAATGTGCTATTAGACAACAGACCATGCACGTGCTAACCTCGATTGTAAACCTCAATGCTTCCCATTGTTTTCCTACAACACATATAAGGTAGTTAGTCATCAGGTTAACTAAGGGTTCACATGCTATCAGTAAAATATGTTGATGAAAAATAATCACATTGCAGATTCATCAGATTAATTGAAGCCATACAGAAAACCTATTTATCTAAACTAAGCATGATTAAGAACTAGGAAATATAGCACTTGTTTATATTTCTTATGTATTAAGTGCAGCCAAATTCGATTTATTCCTCACATGCACAACAATACAAAATTCTACCCATGACAATTGGACATCGCATTGCATAATTGAACCAAGAAGTTAACTAAACACCACAACAAATGAACCAAACGTTAACTGAGCACCACATTGCAAAATATAACATACTCCTAATAGAAGATTAGACAGTTAACCAAACAGTTACCTACAACCAATTGTAGTAATTGTATTTGTTTCTCATGTATTTACTACAGCCAAATTCAATTTATTCCTCACATGGTATATAATAACAGAATGCATCCACAATTTTGTAAAGATAAATTCGATTTATTTCTCACATGGAAGACAATACAAAATTGCATCCTGAAGAATTGAACATCGCATTTGCATAATTGAACCAAAATGTTAACTGAAGACGACAACTAATTAACAAAACAGTTAATAAGTGAGCACCACACTGCACGACATATGGAACATATACACTAGAGCAACATATTGCATGGTAAAATTAGATAGCACAATTCAATAGAATTTGTGAAGGAAAGGCAGGAGCAGCACACGCACCGAGCATGCCTAACCGGTGTAGCTAGAAAATGGCAAGGTGATCCTTCAAGATCTGGGGGTCGGCACGAATAGAAGCCATCGCGACCTCATCCGCGCGTGCGGATGCAATTTGCTTCTCCACTGCCAAATGCTCCTTGAGGTCCTGGCTATACTGCATGCACCATAGCTTAGGCTGGCGCTTATTTGGTGGAGGGGTCAGTGATTTGGGTGGAAGGTGTTGTGCTCGCGCCAGCGGTAGGGGCATGTGGGATGTGGAAGGAGGAGGAGGAGGAGGATGCGGGTCGGGTGTGGATTAGCTGCCTGGATAGGCGAGGCTAAGGAGCGTGAAGGAGGGTCGCCAGCGAGGAGGCGGCGGCGCTGCAAGCAAGGAGTGAAGGTTTCAACTTGGAAATGAAGGCAGAAAGAGGGGAAATGTTGCTTTTGGTAAGGGGGAGGGGGCGGGGAGGTAGATATTTCCGCGGAAGCCGAAAATTTGGAATCGCTTCAGCCAAAAAACTGGCGGCAAAGTGTCATCAGACACGGTCCCTTATTCAGAACTGTGTACGATATGTGAACATCACAAACGATTCAGATGGCTTAACCCGTGTGTGTTGAGTTTGAATGTAAAAAAAATTTGGTTCGAATTTCCCTGGTTAAAGTGGTCATACACGTCATTGCATAATTTGGGTACACAAAGGAGACTAATTGTGTGCGATCTACTTGATTTATAGTACTATACACCGACGGTGCTCTAAGATATTTTGTGCTGCATCTCACACGGTTGGTGATAATAAACTGTGTGCGATCTACTTGATTTATCGTCTTGATCATTTGAATTATGTAATGGGGTCACAACTACAAAGGATATTGTTAGAAATTTTATCTGCGGTGAACATGCAACTATAGGTATGTCGTCAAAAACTGGAATTATTCAGGGTTCGTTTGTACATTTTTATACATTAACTGGGTTTTCCAGGCATTTTATGCGCATAATTCAAATTTGAACAACATGCACAAGCTCCAGTGCATATAAAATTATTGAAAAATCAAATATGTGTCCTTGGTTGCATGCTTAGGTCCCATGCAAGAAATGGGAATGAATTTCAAACACCCTGCCACCATCACTCGGCCTTAAACATTGAGATACCTGGTTTTTAAATTATAGTAATCCCAAAACTCGTCTCAAATTCATGAAACTTGGCATGCTATCATGTAGCAGCATCAACATGTTGTGGTAAAAATTTTGTCCCATATGGGGAAGGTTTGGGTATAAGCTTCTCACAAACCAGAGCTTCTCACAACAAGCGTGATAGTTTCGGTAGGGAACATGCCACCTTTGGGGATGAAACGGTATCCATTGCCTCTTATTGCTTTCAAAAAATTTCGAGTGTCAACATAGAACAACACGAGTGTTGTGTTCAATTTTGGAATTTTTCGGGGTTTGTTTGGACATTTTTATGCATTAAATGAGTTTTCGATGCATTTATGTGCATAATTCAAATTTGAACTACATGCACATGCTCCAGTGCATATAAGTTGGTTTAAAAATCAAATTTGTGTCCTTAGGTGCATGCTTAGGTCCCATGCAAGAAATATGAATGAATTTCAAACACCAGGGCACCGTTGATTGCCGGCAAAACGTTGAGACGCCTGGTTTTTAAATTCTAGTAAATCCAAAACTTGTCTGAAATTCATGAAACTTGGCATGCTATCATGGAGTGGCATCGACATGCCATGGTACAAATTTTGTCTCATTTGGGGCAGGTTTGGGTATATCCTTCTCACAAACCGGAGCTTCTCACAACAAGCATGATGGTTTTCGGTAGGGAATGTCTCACCTTTGGGGACGAAACGATATCCATTGCCTCTTATTGCTTTCAAAATTTTTTCCTCATGTCAACATAGAACAACAGGAGTGTTGTGTGAATATTTGTGATTTTTCGGGGTTCGTTTGGACATTTTTATGCATTAACTGACTTTTCAATGCATTTATGTGTATAATTAAAATTTGAACTACATGCACATGCTCCAGTGCATATAAATTGGTTGAAAAATCAAATCTGTGTCCTTGGGTGCATGCTTAGGTCCCATGCAAGAAATGGGAAAGAATTTCCAACACCAGGGTACCGTTGATTGCCGGAAAAACATTGAGATGCCTGGTTTTTACATTCTAGTAAATCCAAAACTCGTCTGAAATTCATGAAACTTGGCATGCTATTATGGGGCGGCATCAACATGTCGTGGTACAAATTTTGTCCCATTTGAGGCAGGTTTGGGTATATGCTTCTCACAAACCCGAGCTTCTCACAACAAGCATGATGGTTTTCGGTAGGGAATGTCCCACCTTTGGGGACGAAACGATATCCATTGCCTCTTATTGCCTTCAATTTTTTTCTCGTGTCAACATAGAACAACAGGAGTGTTGTGTGAATTTTTGTGAACTTTTGGGGTTCGTTTGGACATTTTTATCTATTAACTGAGTTTTCAATGCATTTATGTGCATAATTTAAATTTGAACTACATGCACATGCTCCAGTGCATATAAATTGGTTGAAAAATCAAATCTGTGTCCTTGGGTATGCTTAGGTCCCATGCGAGAAATGGGAAAGAATTTCAAACACCAGGGCACCGTTGATTGCCGGCAAAACATTGAGATGCCTTGTTTTTAATTCTAGTAAATCAAAAACTCGTCTGAAATTCATGAAACTTGGCATGCTATCATGGAGCGGCATCAACATGCCGTGGTATAAATTTTGTCCCATTTGGGGCAGGTTTGGGTATATGCTTCTCACAAACCGGAGCTTCTCACAACAATCATGATGTTTTTTGGTAGGGAACGTCCCACCTTTAGGGACGAAACGATATCCATTGCCTCTTATTGCTTTCAATTTCTTTTCTCATGTCAACATAGAACAACAGGAGTGTTATGTGATTTTTTGTGATTTTCGTGGTTCGTTTGGACATTTTTATGCATTAACTGAGTTTTCAATGCATTTATGTGCATAATTCAGATTTGAACTACATGCACATGCGCCAATGCATATAAATTGGTTGAAAAATCAAATATGTGTCCTTGGGTGCATGCTTAGGTCCCGTGCAAGAAATAGGAATGAATTTCAAACACCAGGGCATCGTTGATTGCCGGCAAAACATTGAGGTGCCTGGTTTTAAAATTCTAGTAAATCCAAAATTTTGTTAACCATTGACGTGACGCCACGTGTCTTGGTTTTAATGGTTGTAGGAGGTGCCGTGCGGACAGCTGATTGACCTTGACTAAAAGGGAGGTGTGCGAGCACCCTTCGGTGTATAGGCTGACCGAGAGGCACGCAAGCTGTCCTCGAGTGTGCAGGCTCACCGGGAAGCGTGCGTGTTGTACGCTGCGCAGGCTCACTAGGAAGCGAGCCCTTTGAATTCCATGGCCGCCCGCCTTGCTCGCATCCTCTCCATTGATGGCGCCCAAGCCGCAGTTTAATTCTCTTTTTAAATATAAAACACTCGTCGCAAATGTTTTAGTTAGAACACCCGTATGCAAACCGACAGCTTCCCCAGGAAGCCAAGTGAAAAGGTGTCGAGCGGGATTTCTGCAGCTCTTGATCATAAACGATTTAGATAGAACACCCGCATGCAAAGTGTGAACAGCGCAGGATTTGTTCATCACTTCAACGCAAACGGTTGTTTTGGATGACCCGTGTGCAACCACGTACAAACAATTTGGTAAGATTTGCATCTGTCATATTGGGTATGTTGCCATTTATCAAACTGGAAAGATTTACGTTTGTTGATCTAGTAACGTTGCCATTTTTCAATCCTTGTAACACTGCGATTTGTCAAAATATGCAGCTAGAAATCGTTAGCACTATGTAATTTTTGCAACTAAAGTTCAATAATTAAGCATAGATTTCATTCATAGATTAAGCAGTCGTTCTTAATTTATACAAAAAGTTCAACTCGACAGCTGAACTGACCAAACTTCTCCCCAATTGTTGCCAACCACGTACTGAAATAGTTAGTTCAACTATATATACTAGCTAATTTTAAGTACATTGTACAGTTCGACCACACATCTATAGTCATATGACCTGAACAAAATAGCCCCTAAATACTACTACTACCACGGAGGGGCTTTGTGCTACTTCTGGCAGCCTCTCCTCTGGCGAGTGCGCTCAGTAAGAGGCAGAGGAGGAGGAGGAGCCTACCGACGAGCTGGAGAAATGCAATACGGTGCCTACCGCTACTGCACGTTCAGCGACGCTCGCCAGCTCGAATGCCCAATGTCGCTCCAGACAATCCCTCTTGAAGAGGCCGTACTGCTCATAGATCTCCTAATTCCTCACCTTTGCGTCGGCGTGTGCTGCGGCCACGGCTGCGGTAAGGCTCTTTGCGTGCTTGATGAGGCGATCCTCCTCCTCCCGTAGGAACTCGATGTAGCGTGCAAGATCGCTGACGCAAGTGCGGGCCTCCACTTCCGCCTCCCTCCTTTGAGCGGCGATGGCGGAGCGGGTGATGATCCCAGCGGTCAACGGTGGGCTGGCGGCCACGGTGGCCGACAATGGGGTGGCAGCCACGATGACCACCTCCTGCCTTTGGGCCGCATTAGTGGAGCGGGTGATGGCCACGGTGGCCGGCAGTGGGGTGGCGGCCACGACGGCCACCTCCCACCTTCGGGCCGCGGCGGCGGAGCGGGAGATGGCCCTGGCTTTCGACGGTGGTGTGGTAGCAATGGCGGCCGGAAACAGCTGCCGACGGGCAGAGGCGTTGGAGCGTGTGATGGGTGTTCTGCGCACACCCAACAGGGACGCCACGTGCACTACACTACACTGGGGACTGCACCGCCGCCGCGGTGTAGCCTCCCAGCTGGAGTTGTCCTCTGATGACGGCGGAGTGGCTGAGCGACAACGACGGACCGGTGCCATTGGCAATTATGGGATAAGCAGGCGAGATAAGCTAAGGGGAGGGAGGGGAAAATGCGATGCAAGACTCGCCGGCCGTGAGGATTTTTATAGCAGGCCGACAAGCATTGGGTTTTTGGGGGATTTCACTGTGTCGGGCGGGAAGCTTGCGCCGGAACCTGCGAGGTTGCGTGGGAACGGGCTCACTGACGTTTCATTGGCGCCACCGTTTGGCCGAAAGAATGCCCCCACGCGCTGCGCAAGCTTATGTTGTAATCCGTCTGCGGTAGCGGGGTGACAAGACATGCGAGAGGAGGCCGAGAGGAGAAGTACACATACAGTTATTAAAAAAACGTTTGTGATTTAATTACCTACTATACCCCCGTCCTGGTTTATAAGTAGTATTTAACTAATAAAATACGAATGCATGCCGCCATAGATTATATCGTTGGAGTCGTATTTGAACATAGTTTCCAGCTATACAATTTTTGTAACATGCATTAACACTTTTTTGGGTTAAATTTAAGGTCATACACCATCAAGCGTTTACCCGCAACACACACAGCTTATTCCATCATAAAAAGCTCTGATGGATCAACTGTCTGCCACGTATCGCACACGCAACTCTAATATGATTCGTGCTTGATGTCTCCGACATCGCTCGCACAGTTCGTATTATTTGCCACGTATCACAGTGCCGTCCTTTGCTCACGTCCCTCGGCAAGCTCTGCTCGCTATTTGGCGCCGCAGCGCGTTGTGCTCGCCGTTAGGTGCCGCGACGGACTTTGTCGCGTCCATTGGCGCTCTCTGCTCGCGGCCGTCGGCGCGCTCGGCTTGTGGATAGCTTTTCCTTGAGGCGACCGCGGAGCGCTCTGCTCGTGTCCCTCTGTGCGCCCTCTGCCAGCGGTTGGTCGTGCGGACGATCACGTCGAGGGCCCCATATGCAGACGGTTGCGCCACGCGCGTTGCCACGCGATGCAGTTAAGTGCGGCACGATGGAGTTACGTGCTGCAAATTAGAACTGCCATCAGGGCCTGCCGATATTCCTGGCCGTCGGGCTTCCCATTTAATTCCCGTGGCCATTATAACCTTAGTCTCTTCAACCTTTTGATCGCGCCCCACAACACAACAAGCACACCCACGACGACACATAGAAAAGGGATGTCCGACGGCGCTCCAATGGAGTTTGACGAGCATAGAGTGGAGACCCACACGAGGGAGACGGATCTCTCGGTGGTGTACACCGTCGACCCAGCCGTGGTGCATGATTACATCAACAGCGTTGAGCAGTTGCTTGCTGGAGACAAGTACAAGGTGGTCGGCATCGACTTCCAGTACACCGCCGGTCGTCCCAGCATAGATCAGAAGGTTGCCGTCGCCCAGTTGTGCGTGCACCATAATGTCCTCATCTACCACTAATGCATGGCCATAGAGCCTTGCGACCGTTTCAACAAGTTTGTCAACAGCACCGACTACAAGTTCACCATAGTGGAAACCAAAGACAATGTAAAAGCGGTCAGTGTTACGGGCTTGGCCTGCAAGAACCTTGTCGAAATCCGTGACCACTACAGGGCCTGGGGCAACACGAAGCAGGAATCCCTAGTCAAACTCGCCTCGGCCGTCATCGACCCCTACTACGAAAAGATTAAGCAGGATGCCCAGAGAACAAGTCCCGTATCCTGGCACAAGGCCTGGATGCGGCAACTGGATGAACCTCACCTTAGGTTCGTGGCCAAGAGCGTGTACACATGCTACGAGATGCACAGGCGGATCGTTGACATGAGGAAGTGCCTCGTTACCCAAATCGACGAGCCCAGATCAAGCCACAAGCAGAGCAAGTGTCACAAGAAGTAGATGATGATTAGATGATCGTTTATGGTAGTTAACCATGCATGTAATATATAGTTTAATTTATTGGTGTGTGTGGAAATGTCATGTGTGTAGTAGCCACCTATGTAATTATGCATGTAATACTTTACTTTGGTGTGTGCAAATGCCATGGTTGTAGTAGCCACCTATGTAAGTGGATGTTTAATTTGGTTATGCAAGCATGTCCTTATAATCCTTATAAGTGTGTGTGTGTGTGTGTGTGTCTATATATATATATATATATAGTGTTACTATTCATCACTCAGTGTGCAGAATAAGTTATTCTTCACCCGAGGTAATCTTACGATCGCTTCCTAAATAAATTACGTTTAGAATATAAATAGTTACATGCATATTGATTCAATATGTAACATTTGGTATAAAAAAGCAAAAATATAGGTTATAAGATCAGAAAAATCACATTTTATGTATGTTTTACACTATATTTTTACATTCATAATTTTACGTAACATAAAATATTTTTTACGGCGAGTACATATTTTCTTACATTCTTTTTTTATGTACGAAATAAGACAAATTTTACGAAACGTAAAAATACGGTGCCTTGATGTCAAAATAGAGAGGGGGTGAAGAATAACTATTCCTCACCCAGGATGACGAATAGCGCGACCCTATATATATATATATATATATATATATATATAGTTCTGTATGCAATCCCATCGCACAACACACACGTCTTATTAGCAGCAACCGTCTGTGTTATTATCGGTCTTCACACACATTTCTGATTACAGACCTGTTTGCCATGTATCACACACATCTTCTTAAGTTGAACCTTTTCTGTTCTCATGTCTCAACGCAAACAGTTCATCCGAGTGAACCGCATGCCGTATATCGCACACACCTTTCATCTGGCTCACCGTTTCTTTTGTGTTGCCTAATCACAAACAGTTCATCTGAGTGAACCGTGTGTTGTGTATCGCACACGCCTTCATCTGGCTGCCCGTTTCTTTTGTTCCTCCTTATCGCAAACAGTTCATTGAACTGAACCGTATGCCCTTCATCGCAAATGAAAATAAAACCTGAACTATGTTTGATGCATCCATCATCGCAAATGTTTTATACATTTCTGACGGTTTTCATACAGCACCGTTTGCGATTATTGCATCACACACAGTTTCTCAAAGGGTCTCTGATCATAGTGTCGCGTTAGCAGCATCCTGCAGTAGTGAGAGTGCGTATAATCTATGGACTCAACATTAGTCATAAAGAAATCACATACTTATTACAAAAAATCTATTAGTTATCAAAAGGAAGTACTATGCGCATGCTCCTAGGGGGATAGATTGGTAGGAAAAGACCATCACTCGTCCCCGACCGCCACTCATAAGGAAGACAATCAATAAATAAATCATGCTCCGACTTCATCACATAATGGTTCACCATACGTGCATGCTACGGGAATCACAAACTTTAACACAAGTATTTCTCAAACTCAAAATTACTTAATAGCATGACCCTAATGTCACCATCTTCATATCTCAAAACAACCATGAGGAATCAAACTTCTCATAGTATTCAATGCACTTTATATGAAAGTTTTAATTATATCCCTTTTGGATGGCTATCATATTAGGACTAAATTTACAACCAAAGAAAATTACCATGCTGTTTAGAGACTCTCAAAATAATATAAGTGAAGCACGAGGGTTCATCAATTTCTATAAAATAAAACCACCACCGTTCTCTAAAAAGATAGGTGAAGCACTATAGCAAAATTCCCTAGCTCAAAAGATATAAGTGAAGCACATAGAGTATTCTAATGAATCACGATTCATGCGTGTCTCTCTAGAAAGGTGTGTAAAACAAGGATGATTGTTGAAAACTAAAAAGGAAAGAATCAAATCATACAAGATGCTCCAAGCAAAACACATATCATATGTTGAATAAAAATATAGCCTCAAGTAAAGTTACCGATAGACAAAGACGAAAGAGGGGATGCCTTCCGGGCAATCCCCACGCTTAGGCTCTTGGTTATCCTTGAATATTACCTTGGGGTGCCTTGGGAATCCCCAAGCTTAGGCTCTTGACACTCCTTATTCTATAGTCCATCAAATCCTGACCCAAAACTTGAAAACTTCACAACACAAAACTCAACAGAAAATCTCATAAGCTCCGTTAGTATAAGAAAATAAATCACCACTTTTGGTACTATTGTGAACTTCGTTATTTATTTGTATTGGTCTAATATCTACTGTATTCCAACCTTTCCATGGTTCATACCCCCCGATACTAGCCATAGATTCATCAAAATAAGCAAACAACACAAAGAAAATAGAATCTCTCAAAAACATAACACTATGTAGCAATCTGGATATTTCGAATACTTCTGTAACTTTAAAAATTCTAAAAATTAGGACAACCTAAGAAATTTGTTTATTAATATACTATAGAAAGAAACAGTATTTTATCGCGCTTCTGCTAAAAATGAAAATTAATCTCCTGGGCACAAAAGTTTCTGCTTTTCAGCAAGATCAAATCAACTATCACCATAAGCTATCCCAAAGGTCTTACTTGGCACAAACACTAATTAAAACATAAAAAACTACATCTAACCAAAGACTAGAGAAATTATTTAATGCAAAGCAGAACCTAAAAAGCAAAAACAAAAATAAAATTGGGTTTCCTCCCAACAAGTGTTATTGTTTAACGGCCTTAGCTAGGCATAAAACACGAATAGATCTAAGTATTATCATCTTTGGCATGCAATTCTTCAATTGCACACTTATAACTCTTAGGAGAATTTTTTGTTTTATCAATAATCAAACTCCTAGGCAAGAAATCAAGAAATTCATTCGTGACAATTGGTTCTTGATGACCCACAAGTATAGGGGATCAATTGTAGCTCTTTTCGATAACTAAGAGTGTCGAACCCAACGAGGAGCAGAAGGAAATGACAAGTGATTTTCAACAATGTAATGTCTGATAACTTGTAATGAGCAAGTAACCATAATAATAGCAAAGTGCAACAAGGTAGCCCAATCCTTTTGAGGTGAAGGACATGCCAAAACGGTCTCTTATAATAGGCAAAGCGTTCTTGAGGGTACATGGGAGTTTCATCTAGTTGATTCGGTTCGTTTTCGCTACTTTGATAATCTGATATGTATGTGGACCGGTTCTTAGATCTCGTTCTTACTTGAACAAACCTCGTACTTATGATTACCCCCCCCCCCTCGCAAGCATCCGCAACTACAAGAAAAGTATTAAGAATAAATTC
The DNA here is from genome assembly GCF_003073215.2 of Triticum urartu. Lineage (NCBI taxonomy): Eukaryota > Viridiplantae > Streptophyta > Magnoliopsida > Poales > Poaceae > Triticum > Triticum urartu. The sequence goes on along the minus strand of NC_053022.1, from coordinate 518,441,716 downwards.
TAACCATAGCATTAAACTTTTGGATCCAATCGGTCCCTTATGGAATAGCGCATAAACTAGGGTTTAAGCTTCTGTCACTCACGCAACCCATCATCTAATAACTACTCCACAATGCATCCCCTTAGGCCCAAATATGGTAAAGTGTCATGTAGTCGACATTCACTTGGCACGACTAAGGGAATCACAACATACATACTATCAAAATACCGAACACATATCAAGTTCACATGATTACTTGCAACATGATTTCTCTCATGACCTCATGAACAAAAGTAACTACTCACACATGATAATCATGCTCAAGATTAGAGGGGTATTAAATATCATATTGGATTTGAACATATAATCTTCCACCAAGTAAACCATATAGTAATCAATTACAAGATGTAACCAACACTACTAGTCACCCACAACCACCAATCTATAGTTCTGGTAACAAGATTGAACACAAGAGATGAACTAGGGTTTGAGATGAGATGGTGTTGTTGAAGATGTTGATTGAGATTGCCCTCCCCAATACGGGAGAGTTGTTGGTGATGATGATGACGATGATTTCCCCCTCCGGGAGGGAAGCTCCCCCGGCGGAATCGCTCTGCCGGAGGGAAAAAGTGCTCCTGCCCAAGTTCTTCCTCGAGACGGTGGCGCTCCATCCCGAAAGTCCTCTCCTTATTTTTTCTAGGTCAAAATGACTTATATACCAGAAGAAGATGGGCACAGGAGGTGGGCCTGGGCAAGCACAACTCACCAGGGCGTGTCTGGGCTCCCTAGCGCGCCCAGGTGGGTTGTGCCCGCCTGGTGGGCTCCCTCTGGTACTTATTTGCTCCAATATTATTCATATATTAAGTAAAAATTCTTTGTAAAGTTTCAGCTGGTTTGGATTTGTGCAGAATAGGTAGCCTGGCATAGCTTTTCCAGGTCCATATTACCATCTACCGGAATTCTCCCTCTTTGTGTGTACCTTGCATATTATGAGAGAAAAGGCATTAGAATTACTCCAAAAAGCATTATTATGCATAAAAACATGATAAATAACTGTAGGAAAACATGATGCAAAATGGATGTATCAACTCCCCCAAGCTTAGACCTTGCTTGTCCTCAAGCAAAAACCGAAATCGAAAAACATGTCCACATGCTTAGAGAGAGAGAGAGGTGTTGATAAAAAAATATAGACATAGAAGCATAATGTTGATTATTATAACAGCAACAAGCTTAAACATAAGACTTTTATCATAGACTTCTTATGAATAAGTGAAAATTCATCACACTATCGAAGTATGAAGCATAAACTCTATTAGAGACAAACAAACTATGTTATCAGAGCCTTTAGGCAAGTCCACATACTCAACCATCATATAGCCCTCCATGTTTCCAAACACTCACCGCATACACATGAGCAAAACATTTCAACTGGACACATAGAAAGATAGGGGCTTATAGTTTTGCCTCCCAATGTATGTCAACAATAATGACCCATGCTACCCATATTCAGCTGGACATATGTGCCTAGATCTTTCCTCACCACATGATGCTTGCCAAAGGAGAAAAATAAAAAGGAATAGAGATAAAACTTTGACTCTTTTCATAAAAGTAAATACATAAAAGTAAGAGATAGGTCCTTCGCAAAGAGAAGCAGAGGTTGACATGTGCTTATTTGTTTTTTTGCTCAACCCCTTAGTGCAAAAGAACGTCACGTTGTATTGCCCCTTGTGATGGCAACTTTTATTATGCACTCTATCGCTTTTATTCTTCACCATCACAAGTTCGTACAATGCTCAATTTTCTCTTACACTAAATGATCTCACACTTTTAGAAGCAATTTTTATTGCCTTATTGCACCGATGACGACTTACTTGAGGGATCTTGCTCAACCCCTAGGTAGGTAAGGTGGACTCTTGAAAATAAGATTTGGGTTTAATGGTTTTTGGATGCGCAAGTAGTATCTCTACTTGGTGCGGAATTTTTTTGGCTAGCAAAGATAGGGGCAAGAACCACATGTTAAAGTATGCATGAGAATATGACTTCTATGTGAATATGAACAAACATAAATCATTAAGTTGTCTTCCTTGTCCAACGTCAACAATTCTGGCATATATATTTTGATGGGGGCTCACAATCACAAAATATTTCTAGGATAATGTATTTATATGTGAATCTTCTCTTCCCTTATTAATTCTTTCATGAGTTGCATCATTGACTAATGTTGTGTTTGTCAATCTCTAATAAATTTTTCTACTTATACTTTTCCTTATGTGGTGTCATCACCTACCTTAAGATTAGCATATGATCTTCTTGATTTATTTCCTTCCCTTCCCTTTTATTTATTTCCTTTTTTATTGCAACAAGAAAGTAAAGAATGCAAAAACTCAAACTAAACTTTATTATATATCTAGCACATGATTACAAAGATAGATCACTAAGCAAACTCTCGAACAGAAAGGATCGAACTAAAATAAGTAAAGGCAAAAGATAGTGGGGATGATACGATACCGGGGCACCTCCCCCAAGCTTGACGGAAGCAAAGGGGAGTGCCCATACCCTATACTCAATTTTCTTTTGGTGATGAAGAAGGTGGTGGTGGTGTAGTAGAGGTCCTGTCCTTCAAGATTAAGAGATTCTCCAATCTACGGATGACGTTCCGAAGGAAGATGATATCATCTTGATGCAGTATATTTTCACGAGTGAGATATTTATTTTGAACACAAACCATTTCAATGATCCGAAAGGCTTCGATCTCAATAGGGGTAAGATGAGCATAGTAAGGTTTAAGGATATCTTCTTCTTCCTCCTCGGCCGGCAATGCTTGGTCGACCACCGGGCTTGCTATACGGTAACCTCCTTGCTTGTGTCTCCCTTGACGACCTCTACAGGCTCCTCTCTCTTCAACTCAATCTTCATCAACCAAGCATCCTCTTCCACATTGTTGGAGGAAGAAGACATGATGCCTGGCTCAATAGATCTGACCGAAAATAGCAAGGAAAAGAGAACAGAATATTTCTCCGCGATACGGTGATCAATAGGTGTTGGAAATATGCCCTAGAGGCAATAATAAAAGCATTATTATTATATTTCTTTGTTCATGATAATTGTCTTTATTCATGCTATAACTGTATTATCCGGAAATCGTAAATACACGTGTGAATACATAGACTATAATATGTCCCTAGTAAGCCTCTAGTTGACTAGCTCGTTGATCAACAGATAGTCATGGTTTCCTGGCTATGGACATTGGATGTCATTGATAACGGGATCACATCATTAGGAGAATGATGTGATGGACAAGACCTAATCCTAAGCATAGCACAAGATCGTGTAGTTCGTTTGCTAGAGCTTTTCCAATGTCAAGTATCTTTTCCTTTGACCATGAGATCGTGTAACTCCCGGATACCGTAAGAGTGCTTTGGGCGTATCAAACGTCACAACGTAACTGGGTGACTATAAAGGTGCACTACGGGTATCTCCGAAAGTGTCTGTTGGGTTGACATGGATCGAGACTGGGATTTGTCACTCCATATAACGGAGAGGTATCACTAGGCCCACTCGGTAATGCATCATCATTATGAGCTCATGGTGATCAAGTGGTTGATCACGGGATCATGCATTACGGTACGAGTAAAGTGACTTGCCGGTAACGAGATTGAACAAGGTATTGGGATACCGACGATCAAGTCTCGGGCAAGTAACATACCGATTGACAAAGGGAATTGTATACAGGGTTGATTAATCCTCGACATCGTGGTTCATCCGATGAGATCATCGTGGAGCATGTGGGAGCCATCATGGGTATCCAGATCCCGCTGTTGGTTATTGACCGGAGAGTCTTCTCGGTCATGTCTGCTTGTCTCCCGAACCCGTAGGGTCTACACACTTAAGGTTCGGTGACGCTAGGGTTATGAAGATATGTGTATGTAGTAACCCGAATGTTGTTCGGAGTCCCGGATGAGATCCTGGACGTCACGAGGAGTTCCGGAGGTAAATAATTATATATAGGAAGTGCTGTTTTGGGCATCGGGACAAGTTTCGGGGTTATCGGTATTGTACCGGGACCACCGGAGGGTCCCGTGGGCCCACCGGGTGGGGCCACCTGTCCCGGGGGGCCACATGGGCTGTAGGGGGTGCGCCTTGGCCTACATGGGCCAAGGGCACCAGCCCTACTAGGCCCATGCGCCTAGGGTTTCCACCAAGGAGGAGTCCAAGTGGAGGAAGGCACCCCGAGGTGCCTTGGGGGGGAGGGAAACCTCCCCTTGGCAGCCGCACCTAGGAGATTGGATCTCCTAGGCTGCGCACCAACCCCCCTTGGCCCTCCTATATATAGTTGAGGAGAGCGAGGACTTCATACCTGAGCCTTTGGTGCTTCCTCTCTCCTCGTTACGTCTCTCTCTCATAGTATAGGCGAAGCCCTGCTACTGTGACGCCCTGCATCCACCACCACGCCGTCGTGCTGCTGGATCTTCATCAACCTCTCCTTCCCCCTTGCTGGATCAAGAAAGTAGGAGACGTCATCCGCTCCGTACGTGTGTTGAACGCGGAGGCACCGTCCGTTCGGTGCTTGATCATCGGTGATTTGAATCACGTCGTGTTCGACTACATCATCCCCGTTCCTTGAACGCTTCCGCTCGCGATCTACAAGGTACTCTTCCGCTCGTTGCTAGATGAACTCCTAGATGGATCTTGGTGAAACCGTAGGAAAATTTTTGTTTTCTGCAACGTTCCCCAACAGTGGCATCATGAGCTAGGTATATGCCTAGTTCTCTTGCACGAGTAGAACACAAACTAGTTGTGGGCGTTGATTTTGTTCAATATGCTTGCCGTTACTAGTCTTATCTTGCTTCAACGGAATTGTGGGATGAAGCGGCCCGGACCAACCTTACACGTATGCTTACGTGAGACCGGTTCCACCGACAAACATGCACAAGTTGCATAAGGTGGCTGGCGGGTGTCTGTCTCTCCTACTTCAGTTGGAGCGGATTCGATGAACAGGGTCCTTATGAAGGGTAAATAGAAGTTGACAAATCACGTTGTGGCTTTTGCGTAGGTAAGAAACGTTCTTGCTAGAAACCCATAGCAGCCACGTAAAACATGCAAACAACAATTAGAGGACGTCTAACTTGTTTTTGCAGGGTATGATATGTGATGTGATATGGCCAAAAGGATGTGATGAATGATATATGTGATGTATGAGATTGATCATGTTCTTGTAATAGGAATCACGACTTACATGTCGATAAGTATGACGGTGACAAGGATGATCATGGAGCCCCAAGATGGAGATCAAAGGAGCTATGTGATATTGGCCATATCATGTCACTATTATTATTTGATTGCATGTGATGTTTATCATGTTTTGCATCTTGTTTACTTAGAACGACGGTAGTGAATAAGATGATCCCTTACAACAATTTCAAGAAGTGTTCTCCCCTAACTGTGCACCGTTGCTACAGTTCGTCGCTTCGAAGCATCACGTGTTAATCGGGTGTGATAGATCCTTTCGTTCACATACAACGGGTGTAAGCAAGATTTACACATGCAAAAACACTTAGGGTTAACTTGACGAGCCTAGCATGTGAAGACATGGCCTCGGAACACAGAGACCGAAAGGTCGAACACGAGTCGTATGGAAGATACGATCAACATGGAGATGTTCACCGATGATGACTAGTCCGTCTCACGTGTTAATCGGACACGGCTTAGTCGACTTGGATCGTGTAACACTTAGATGACTAGAGGGATGTCTAATCTGAGTGGGAGTTCATTAATAATTTGATTAGATGAACTTAATTATCATGAACTTAGTCTAAAATCTTTACAATATGTCCTGTAGATCAAATGGCCAACGTTGTATTCAATTTCAACGCGTTCCTAGAGAAAACCAAGCTCAAAGACGATGGCAGCAACTATACGGACTGGGTCCGGAACCTGAGGATCATCCTCATAGCTGCCAAGAAAGATTATGTCCTACAAGCACCGCTAGGTGATCCACCCGTCCCACAGAACCAAGACGCTATGAACGCCTGGCAGACACGTACTGATGACTACTCCCTCGTTCAGTGCGGCATGCTTTACAGCTTAGAGCCGGGGCTCCAAAAGCGTTTTGAGAGACATGGAGCATATGAGATGTTCGGAGAGCTAAAAATGGTTTTTCAAGCTCATGCCCGGATCGAGAGATATGAAGTCTCCGATAAGTTCTTCAGCTGTAAGATGGAGGAAAATAGTTCTGTCAGTGAGCACATACTCACTATGTCTGGGTTACATAACCGCTTGACTCAGCTGGGAGTTAATCTCCCGGATGACGCGGTCATTGACAGAATACTCCAGTCGCTTCCACCAAGCTACAAGAGCTTTGTGATGAACTTCAATATGCAGGGGATGGTAAAGACCATTCCTGAAGTATTTGCTATGCTGAAATCAGCAGAGGTAGAAGTCAAGAAGGAACATCAAGTGTTGATGATGAATAAAACCACTAAGTTCAAGAAGGGCAAGGGTAAAAAGAACTTCAAGAAGGACGGCAAGGAAGTTGCTGCGCCCGGCAAGCAAGCTGTCGGGAAGAAGTCAAAGAATGGACCCAAGCCTGAGACAGAGTGCTTTCATTGCAAAGGGAAGGGTCACTGGAAGCGGAACTGCCCCAAATACTTAGCGGACAAGAAGGCCGGCAACACCAAAGGTATATTCGATATACATGTAATTGATGTGTACCTTACCAGTATTCGTAGTAACTCCTGGGTATTTGATACCGGTGCCGTTGCTCATATTTGTAACTCACCACAAGAGCTGCGGAATAAACAGAAACTGGAAAGGGACGAGGTGACGATGCGCGTCGGGAATGGTTCCAAGGTCGATGTGATCGCCGTCGGCACGCTACCTCTACATTTACCTATGGGATTAGTTATAAACCTCAATAATTGTTATTTAGTGCCATGTCTGAGCATGAACATTGTATCAGGATCTCGTTTAATACGAGATGGCTACTCATTTAAATCCGAGAATAATGGTTGTTCTATTTATATGAGAGATATGTTTTATGGTCATGCTCCGATAGTCAATGGTTTATTCTTAATGAATCTCGAGCGTATTACTACACATGTTCATAGTGTGAGTACCAAAAGATGTAAGGTTGATAATGATGGTCCCACATACTTGTGGCACTGCCGCCTTGGTCACATAGGTGTCAAACGCATGAAGAAGCTCCATGCAGATGGACTTTTAGAGTCTCTTGATTATGAATCATTTGACACATGTGAACCATGCCTCATGGGAAAAATGACCAAGACTCCGTTCTCAGGAACAATGGAGCGAGCAACCAACTTATTGGAAATCATACATACTGATGTGTGCGGTCCAATGAGTGTTGAGGCTCGCGGTGGCTATCGTTATGTTCTCACCCTCACTGATGACTTAAGTAGATATGGGTATGTCTACTTAATGAAACACAAGTCTGAAACCTTTGAAAAGTTCAAGGAATTTCAGAGTGAAGTTGAGAATCAACGTGACAGGAAAATCAAGTGTCTACGATCAGATCGTGGAGGAGAATACTTGAGTCACGAATTTGGCACACACTTAAGAAAATGTGGAATAGTTTCACAACTCACGCCGCCTGGAACACCTCAGCATAACGGTGTGTCCGAACGTCGTAATCGCACTCTATTAGATATGGTGCGATCTATGATGTCTCTTGCCGATTTACCGCTATCCTTTTGGGGGTATGCTTTAGAGACTGCCGCATTCACTTTAAATAGGGCTCCATCGAAATCCGTTGAGACGACACCGTATGAATTATGGTTTGGGAAGAAACCTAAGTTGTCATTTCTAAAAGTTTGGGGATGCGATGCTTATGTCAAGAAACTTCAACCTGAAAAGCTCGAACCCAAGTCGGAAAAATGCGTCTTCATAGGATACCCTAAAGAAACTTATGGGTATACCTTCTACCTCAGATCCGAAGGCAAGATCTTTGTTGCCAGGAATGTATCCTTTCTAGAGAAAGAGTTTCTCTCGAAAGAAGTAAGTGGGAGGAAAGTAGAACTTGATGAAGTATTGCCTCTTGAACCGGTAAATGGCGCAACTCAAGAAAATGTTCCTGAGGTGCCTGCACCGACTAGAGAGGAAGTTACTCATGATGATCAAGATACTTCTGATCAAGCTCCTACTGAAATTCGAAGGTCCACAAGGACACGTTCCGCACCAGAGTGGTACGGCAACCCTGTCTTGGAAATCATGTTGTTAGACAACGGTGAACCTTCGAACTATGAAGAAGCGATGGCGGGACCGGATTCCAACAAATGGCTAGAAGCCATGAAATCCGAGATAGGATCCATGTATGAAAACAAAGTATGGACTTTGACTGACTTGCCCGTTGAACGGCGAGCCATAGAAAATAAATGGATCTTTAAGAAGAAGACAGACGCGGATGGTAATGTGACCATCTATAAAGCTCGGCTTGTCGCTAAGGGTTATCGACAAGTTCAAGGGGTTGACTACGGTGAGAATTTCTCACCGGTAGCGAAGCTAAAGTCCGTCCGAATCATGTTAGCAATTGCCGCATTCTATGATTATGAAATATGGCAAATGGACGTCAAAACGGCATTCCTTAATGGTTTCCTTAAGGAAGAATTGTATATGATGCAGCCGGAAGGTTTTGTCGATCCTAAGAATGCTAACAAGGTGTGCAAGCTCCAATGCTCGATTTATGGGCTGGTGCAAGCATCTCGGAGTTGGAACATTCGCTTTGATGAGATGATCAAAGTGTTTGGGTTTACGCAGACTTATGGAGAAGCCTGCGTTTACAAGAAAGTGAGTGGGAGCTCTGTAGCATTTCTCGTATTATATGTAGATGACATACTTTTGATGGGAAATGATATAGAACTCTTGGACAGCATCAAGGCCTACTTGAATAAGAGTTTTTCAATTAAGGACCTTGGAGAAGCTGCTTATATATTAGGCATCAAGATCTATAGAGATAGATCGAGACGCCTCATAGGTCTTTCACAAAGCACATACCTTGATAAGATATTGAAGAAGTTCAATATGGATCATTCTAAGAAGGGGTTCTTACCTGTGTTACAAGGTGTGAAATTGAGCTCAGCTCAATGTCCGACCACGGCAGAAGATATAGAAGATATGAGTGTCATCCCCTATGCCTCAGCCATAGGTTCTATTATGTATGCCATGTTGTGTTCCAGACCTGATGTAAACCTTGCCATAAGTTTGGTAGGAAGGTACCAAAGTAATCCCGGCAAGGAACACTGGACAGCGGTCAAAAATATCCTGAAGTACCTGAAAAGGACCAAGGAAATGTTTCTCGTTTATGGAGGTGACGAAGAGCTCGTCGTAAAGGGTTACGTCGACGCTAGCTTCGACACAGATCTGGATGACTCTAAGTCACAAACCGGATACGTGTATATGTTGAATGGTGGAGCAGTGAGCTGGTGCAGCTGCAAACAGAGCGTCGTGGCGGGATCTACATGTGAAGCGGAGTACATGGCAGCCTCGGAGGCAGCACATGAAGCTATATGGGTGAAGGAGTTCATCACCGACCTAGGAGTCATACCCAATGCGTCGGGGCCAATCAAACTCTTTTGTGACAACACTGGAGCTATTGCACTTGCCAAGGAGCCCAGGTTTCACAAGAAGACAAGGCACATCAAGCGTCGCTTCAACTCCATTCGTGAAAATGTTCAAGATGGAGACATAGAGATTTGTAAAGTACATACGGACCTGAATATAGCAGATCCGTTGACTAAACCTCTCCCTAGGGCAAAACATGATCAACACCAGAATTCCATGGGTGTTCGATTCATCACAATGTAACTAGATTATTGACTCTAGTGCAAGTGGGAGACTGTTGGAAATATGCCCTAGAGGCAATAATAAAAGCATTATTATTATATTTCTTTGTTCATGATAATTGTCTTTATTCATGCTATAACTGTATTATCCGGAAATCGTAAATACACGTGTGAATACATAGACCATAATATGTCCCTAGTAAGCCTCTAGTTGACTAGCTCGTTGATCAACAGATAGTCATGTTTCCTGGCTATGGACATTGGATGTCATTGATAACGGGATCACATCATTAGGAGAATGATGTGATGGACAAGACCTAATCCTAAGCATAGCACAAGATCGTGTAGTTCGTTTGCTAGAGCTTTTCCAATGTCAAGTATCTTTTCCTTTGACCATGAGATCGTGTAACTCCTGGATACCGTAAGAGTGCTTTGGGTGTATCAAACATCACAACGTAACTGGGTGACTATAAAGGTGCACTACGGGTATCTCCGAAAGTGTCTGTTGGGTTGACATGGATCGAGACTGGGATTTGTCACTCCATATAACGGAGAGGTATCACTGGGCCCACTCGGTAATGCATCATCATTATGAGCTCAAGGTGATCAAGTGGTTGATCACGGGATCATGCATTACATTACGGGTAAAGTGACTTGCCAGTAACGAGATTGAACAAGGTATTGGGATACCGACGATCGAGTCTCGGGCAAGTAACATACCGATTGACAAAGGGAATTGTATACAGGGTTGATTAATCCTCGACATCGTGGTTCATCCGATGAGATCATCGTGGAGCATGTGGGAGCCATCATGGGTATCCAGATCCCACTGTTGGTTATTGACCGGAGAGTCGTCTCGGTCATGTCTGCTTGTCTCCCGAACCCGTAGGGTCTACACACTTAAGGTTCGGTGACGCTAGGGTTATGAAGATATGTGTATGCAGTAACCCGAATGTTGTTCGGAGTCCCGGATGAGATCCCGGACGTCACGAGGAGTTCCGTAATGGTCCGGAGGTAAAGAATTATATATAGGAAGTGCTGTTTTGGGCATCGGGACAAGTTTCGGGGTTATCGGTATTGTACCGGGACCACCGGAGGGGTCCCGTGGGCCCACCGGGTGGGGCCACCTGTCCCGGGGGGCCACATGGGCTGTAGGGGGTGTGCCTTGGCCTACATGGGCCAAGGGCACCAGCCCTACTAGGCCCATGCGCCTAGGGTTTCCACCAAGGAGGAGTCCAAGTGGTGGAAGGCACCCCGAGGTGCCTTGGGGGGGAGGGAAACCTCCCCTTGGCAGCCGCACCTAGGAGATTGGATCTCCTAGGCTGCGCACCAACCCCCCTTGGCCCTCCTATATATAGTTGAGGAGAGGGAGGACTTCATACCTGAGCCTTTGGTGCTTCCTCTCTCCCCGTTTCGTCTCTCTCTCGTAGTATAGGCGAAGCCCTGCTACTGTGACGCCCTGCATCCACCACCACGCCGTCGTGCTGCTGGATCTTCATCAACCTCTCCTTCCCCCTTGCTGGATCAAGAAAGGAGGAGACGTCATCCATTCCGTACGTGTGTTGAACGCGGAGGCACCGTCCGTTCGGTGCTTGATCATCGGTGATTTGAATCACGTCGTGTTCGACTACATCATCCCCGTTCCTTGAACGCTTCCGCTCGCGATCTACAAGGTACGTAGATGCATTCGACCACTCGTTGCTATATGAACTCCTAGATGGATCTTGGTGAAACCGTAGGAAAATTTTTGTTTTCTGCAATGTTCCCCAACAATAGGTTCGGGGCGTATATAAAGATATTTTTATCTTGGGCAACAAGCAAACTGTAGAAATATGGAGTCCAGAAAGTACCTGGGGTGGGCACAACCCACCTGGGCACGCCTGGCTGTCTTGTGCCCACCAGGGTACGCTTCCTGGTTGTTTCTTATCTTCCTAATTTTTGTTATATTCCAAAACTGACAAAAATATTTTTGCAGGTTTTTCGGAGTCCACTTACTTACCGTATCACGTACCTCCTTATTTTCACGATTCTAGAGTGTTCCGGAAGGACTCTTTTATGTGTTCTTCCGGTGTCAAAGTTTGGATAATATTACTTTCAACATTAATGGGCATACCTGAGATATAATGTTTTATTCGTTGCCCATTAACAACCTTCGGGTTAGTACCTAAGGGAGTCCTGGATTAGGAGGTCCCTAGGCGTCCGGGCTACGTGACATGAGCTGGACTAATGGGCCAGGAAGATACAAGATAGAAGCCTCCCCCCGTGACCAGACAGGACTCTCCTTTGCGTGGATGGCAAGCTTGTCGTTCGGATGTGAAGATTCCTTTCTCTGTAAACCGACTCTATACAACCCTAGGCCCCTCATGTGTCTATATAAACCGGAGGGTTTAGTCCGTAGAGGCAATCATAATCATATAGGCTAGACATCTAGGGTTTGGCCATTATGATCTCGAGGTAGATCAACTCTTGTAAGCTCTATACTCATCAAAGTCAATCAAGCAGGAAGTAGGGTATTACCTCCATTAAGAGGGCCCGAACATGGGTAAACATCATGTCCCTTGTCTCCTGTTACCTTCGATCCTCAAACGCACAGTTAGGGATCCCCTACCCAAAATCAGCCGGTTTTGACACCAACATTGCTGCTTTCATTGAGAGTTCCACTATGCCGTCGATAGAAGGTTCGATGGCTCGATCAATCATCTACAATGATGCTGTTTTGGGGGAGATTATCCTCCCCGGCCAAATTTGCGTATTCGGTGGCTTGCACTGCGCCCCAACTCGGTTGGCCACCTTGAGCAGATCGACACCGCTATGCCCCTAGTCATCGGATCAGTTTCAGGAACCTAAATTATGTCGCTAATATCCGAGGAAATTTGATCTTCGAAGGGTTCGCGGCCCCAACCACGGCTCTGGCCCTAGATCCGGAGCAAACTACCAGGTCCGAAGATGGGAGTTTGGAGCCCACCGGACTCTCCGCTATAAACCACATTATCGAGGATCCAGAGGCGATCTTGTCCACGGCGAACTCGGAATCAGTCCAGGTTCCCCTTATCATCGAAAGACCGGACTCGCCCCCGGACTCCAAATCCGAACTCTCGAGGTCTGCGCCATGCAGGCATAGCCAAGAAGCTCTCACTCAGGCCAGCCCTGCAGACCCTCGCTTCCATATCCAAACCTCACTCTTAAACGAGGCTCTGGACTTAATGCAATCCCTTGCTATTTCTGAGGAATCGCTTCAGAACTATGCCTAGCCCAGACTAGGGGCTGAGAGCCCCCGGACACTGTTAAACGAGTCCGGTCTACCCTACAGAATGAAAGTCCATCTCATCCAGAACTAGACTAGCAATTCAGCCTCCATCAAAGCCCCAACCTGATAGCGGCATATATACCGCGCGTACATAACTACGTACTAAATATACCATGGTCCAGGACGGGGGCCTACCATAAACAAAGTACACAATACGGTTCGACCCTATCCGGACCATCATATTTTTCATTTTCTACTTCTTATTTTCATTTGTCAGGTTCTTTACAACCCATACCACTCTTCGATGGTAGCTGGGGCCCTTTTCCAGGTCCCTTGTTATATACACTAGATTGTTGATCCTCTCAAAGGACCACACACCATTGGGAAAAGTGGTGCAGACGTGCGGCAGAGTGTCCAAAGGATCTTCAAGATCATCTTTTCAAATTTAGGACCTGTATACACCTTTCCCTTGCTCTCGGCATGTAAAATGGCCTTGATGCTTATAGCATATTTTGTAAAAATACGTTTCGACGTACCAATCAGACTATAATGGAAACAGTTTCACCCAACCTTGTTCGGTATTGGCTTATTTCTTAATCTGTTTTCCCACTTTACGTCTGAATTGTCATATACACCTTGGTATGACTTAAATCGCCAGGGGCTCTATTCAAGCCATATATATATTCTCAACAATAGAAAGTCCGAACACTCTCAGAGTATACTTCGGCGTCACGAATACTGCATTATATGCATCGGCTCGAAATCACGTCTTTGGTCAATAGCTGGCTTGCCCGGCTCCTGTGCTTGCTACCTTACGTTCCGTTTTTTCGGCTAAGGTAGTAAAGGGAGAACTACTGCAATTGTGTTTCCGGCTGGCCCGGTTAAGCACCTCAGTAGAGAAAGTCAAAAACTAACTGTCGTGATGCGGTGAGAGTTGGTCAGCGATTTGGTGACTAAGTACAAATCTCTTGCGATTTTTTCGTATTATACAAAGGACCGGTCTTCATCCGATCATGCGTCTATAGCACCCAAGTTCGGATAGCTAAACAATATCAGGGGCTGCGCCTACAATCCCATTGTCAAACTCCTATTGCTAAGTGAGAGTGGTAAAGCCGCATAGTCTGATTGCCTGGTTCGACGCACTGACACCTCCTTCAAGGACCAAGCTATTGGGTTAAGTGTGTCCATGTGCTATTCCGAACACCCCTGTACTACCTACGTGGGGGCCGAAGCCGACGAATGGCAAACTCTCCGATACCGTAAAAGGCCGTACAGGAGGAAAATAATTTAAGATAAAACAAGCAAACATATTATACAAAAGACTTGTTTCATAATACAAAGTTCAGGCAGCACAGATATATTCATTCAAAAACAATATCCTTTGAACACTGGCCCTCTACAATGCGGGATCCCTCTAGGACTTCATAAAAAATACCGCTCCGGCGTGTGGTGCTCCTTGCCTGCGGGCGGTCCCTCGGTTGCAAGCTTGGTGGCATTCATCTTCGCCCACTACACCTTGACACGGGCGAAGGCCATCCGGGCACCTTTGATGCAGACCGATCGCTTTATGGCGTCAAGCCAGGGGCATGCATCGACTAGCCGCTTCATGAGTTAGCTGCTGGGTATGGGTTCGGCTGGCCAAAGACGGACTATAACATCCTCCATGGCCAATCTGGCACCCTATGCAGTTCGGTCAACTGCTTCAGCTAATCACTGAGAGGCACTGGATGCTCTGGCGCAAGGTATTGCGACCAGAACAGCTTCTCCGTTGAGCTCCCCTCTTCGGCTCGAAAGAACTCCGCAGCATCAGCAACACTACGAGGCAGATCCACAAATGCTCCTGCAGAACTCCAAACCTGGGTCAGTAAGATGTACTTTCTCCTTTCAAATTTGCTCTGCATAGAAAAGGTCTTACCTGCCGCTATCTGCCTTGCCTCTTGGATCTCCCGGCAAGCACCTTGGGCTTCAACCCGGGCCTCCTTTGCGCTTTGGAGGGCCTTAGAGAGTTCGGAGTCTTGATCTGAAATCTTGCGCTCTCAAGACTCACATTTGTTTATAGCATCCTTGAGCTCTTGTTGGACTTCCTCCACCCTCGATTCATGTTTTCGGCGGGCGGCTCGTTCCTCCTTCGCCTACTTCTTGGCTGCGGCCAATGGGCCCTTGAGGGTCTTGACCTCAGATGCGTCAACTATGAGCATAATCATAAAACTCATTCAGATAACAAATCAAAACTCATATCATTTGAGATATGTTTAGGTATCTCGTACCTTGCTTTTCCTCCAACCGCTTGTTGGTGCGGATGAGCTCTTGATTGGCCCGCTCCAACTCCCACTTTAGCTCAGACACTTCAGTGGTATGGGAGGTTGCTGCTAACAGCGACGCCTGTTTGTCCAAATATGCATATACGTTATCTCCTGCAAAAATTATTTGATCCTCTGTTCGACTCTTCTTTATAAAAGTTGAACAGTCTCAGGGGCTACTATCTATACACATGCATACCTTTTGTATATATCAAATGGCTAAAGAATATTACATCACATACCTCAAAACCTATTAGAAGGCTGGTATATGCTTCATTCAATCCAGTGGCGGAGCCAGGGGGACGAGTAGGGGCCAGACCCCCCAACCATCTAGCAATGCTTCAAACCAGTGGCCACAACGAGAGATAAAATCGCACGTACAGGCTTGTTGGCCCCCCTAATCTCAGCGTGTGCCCTTCAAAAGGATAAAAAGGCCCATATCAAAAGCCCACTAGCGTCCAAATTAGCAAAGAAGACCCGATTTAATCTCTTGCAGCATTGAAACTGCTTTCTCTCATGCGTGATTAGGTCTATGTGGGTTAGATTAGGCACCGTTGCCGCCTGTCATGTGCCCCTGCGGCCCTGCCGCCGTCGTGTGCCCATATGCCTATGATCTCTTTGCTCTGTCGCTCACGATCTGATCTGTACTGTGAATAGAAAAGCCTACTTCATTGCTTGAGGTAACGAACTAGTAGGTTAACACTATACTTATCTCTCTCATCACAATTCTCGTCTCGTGTTAGTGTTGAAATTATACATTAGATTTTATTTGCTTTGTTTTTTATTTGAGATGCTATCAAAAATTCATATCTCGTACGTGTCCTAGAAATTATCGTGATGCAAATTATCTTGTACGATGTCCTATTTGCGATGCAGATTTTTCCTATGTCCACTGTATATAATATAGCTAATTTCTGAAATTGAAATTCCTAAACTATGAATGGAAAAGGAACTGCCAAACACCATCAAGATTAATTTTTTTTCTAAGTTGGTTACTTATAAAAGTGAAATTCGTCAACTAAGAAGAGAAAAAACAACTCCAAACACCATTAAAATTAATTTATTTTCTCAGCTGGTTTCTTCGAATTCTTGACATACTAAAATTGTTAATGAGATTGTTGTGCAAGTTCTCCACCTTGTTCTTTATAATTAACTTTTGCACTGGATTCAATCCGTCTTTAGCGGACCAAACCTTCTCAACCACCATACCCATACGGGTACGGTGTTCCTCCACAATGGAAGCGCGGTGAAGCGCTTCCACCAAAGTGTTCGACACCTCCGGATTGACAAAGGTCTCCGGCGGAGTTGACGCCCCCCCCCCTTTCAAAGGAGGCTGCTCACCTGATTCCGGAGCCGTGCGGGTCTCCAGAATGACATTCGGTCGGGGGCCGAATTGGGCATGGCCCCCGTCGCTAGTCTTCATGGGGGTCAACTCCCCCATGTTTTCGGGAGCAGAGGTATTACCCTCTGGCGCCACCTCAATGGCCTCCCGCACCTCTCCATGACCTGGAGAGGTCCTTCGGGACAACACTTCAGTGTTGTCCGTAGCAGTGGGCGGAGAGGCCGACGGAGGCGTCTCCCTCTCCATCATGTTCGGACCCAGTGAATTCCTAGAATACGATGATCGTTGGGGGATATCATGGACCGGACTACAACACGCAATTCAATGTGTTAGAACCACAAGGCATAAAACCGGATATATGTACAGTGTCCTTCGATACTTACGATTCGGCCAGGGGCTTCGGCCTAGGGCGCCACTCGGGGATGGCGTCGGCGCCCGATTCAGAATCGTCCAACGGGGAGACTTTCCCCTTCTTGGACGCCTCTGCCTCTAGGTCCACGGAGGCCGCCCTTTTATTCCTTCGCCCCTTAACGGCAGAATTTCTCTCTTCTTCCTCTGCTTCATCTTCGTCTTGAGAGGAGAGAGCTTCGGTATCTTCGGACAGAACATCTGAAGCACCTTTACAGTGGAGGCCAACTCTGGCCTCCTTGCCCTTCTTCTTGGCCTTCTTCTCCGGCATCTAATATGGTGCCGGAACCAGCATCCTCGTTAATAAAGGAATGGCTAGTTCTTCCGGAAGTGGAGCCGGACATTGGATCCGCTCCGCTTCTTTGTCAAGCCCTGTGGGAATAATGGCAAGCTCAGTACACTCCTTGGATTTACAAATTGAGGTTATCAGAAAACTTACAGGAGTGGACGAATGAGTGTAGTCAAGGCCAAGGTCTTCGATCCTTTCCGGCCACTATTTCTGGGCCTTGAAGGGAAGCTTCCATGTGTCCTAGTGCGTCGTGCCGAAGAACCGCTTCAGGGTCCGAGGACTGGCCCGATCGAACTCCCACAGGCAGGGAGTCCGGCGTTGGAAAGGGAGGATCCGGCAAAAAAGCATCACCTGGATCACGTCAGCAAGACTGGTGTTCTTCTCTATCATGCCCTTGACACACTTCTGCAGAGTCATCACCTCGTCGGACGATGCCCGATCCAGGCCGTTGTTAATCCATGATGCAAGCCGCATGGGAGGCTCAGATTTGAACTCAGGAGTGGCGACCCATGTGGCGTCGCAGGGTTCTGTGATGTAGAACCACTCCTGTTGTCATCCCTTCACGGTCTCCACAAGGCCCCCTTGGGCCAGGTGACGTTGGGGAGCTTGCTCACCAAGGCGCCGCCGCACTCCACATGTTGACCATCGACCACTTTTGGCTTCACATTAAAGACCTTGAGCCATAGGCCGAAGGGGGGGGGGGGGATGAGGAGGAATGCCTCACATACGACGATGAACGCTGAAATGTTGAGGAAGGAATTCGGGGCCAGATCGTGGAAATCTAGCCCGTAATATAACATGAGCCCATAGACAAAAGGGTGGAGAGGAAACCTTAGTCCGTGAAGAAAGTGGGGGATGAATACTACTCTATCATTAGGCTCTGGGGTGGGGATGATCTGCTTTTTGGCAGGAAGCCGATGGGTGGTGTCTGTGGCCAAGTACCCCACTTCCCGGAGTTCCTTGACGTTCTCCTCCGTGACAGAGGAGGTAATCCACTTGCCCTCCGCACCAGATCCAGACATGGCTAGAGTGCTTGGGGGGACGGAAAAGATCTGGGCTTGGGCGCTAGAGCTCGAGGGCGGATGGGCTGAGGAAGGAGAAGGCATGGGGATAAGAGATGGATTCTTATCCTCTTATAAAGGCAGTGAATATCAAGCGCCCCTCACGAACCTTAAAACTCACCTATTCCCAAGGGGTCATGCAAAATAGCACGGTTGGATTACGCCAAACCTATATTGATGAGAATCCCGCAATAAGGGGACACGATCTCTGCTTTGACAAACCGTGTCGATGAGGACCGCGCCTCGAAATACGAAGCGGGAGGCTAAAATCGGTTCGAAATAATAATAAGGCCAGAACATAACGTCTCGCCGAAAAAGCTATCAGTGGACATAGCCTATTTTCGTTTAAGTATTTTACCCTTGTGGTCCAGGGTTGTAACTATTATACAGAGCCAGATATAGTTCTGTTGTTCAACTACTTTGAAGTATTCGCAGGAGGAACCCGCCTTGCAATGCCGAAGACAAACTGCGCGCCAGACACATCATCATTGAAGCCTGGTTCAGGGGCTACTAAGGGAGTCCTGGATTAGGGGGTCCCTGGGCGTCCGGGCTATGTGACATGGGCCAGACTAATGGGCCAAGAAGATACAAGATAGAAGGCCTTCCCCCGTGACCAGACGAGACTCTCCTTTGCGTGGATGGTAAGCTTGCCGTTCGGATGTGAAGACTCCTTTCTCTGTAAACCGACTCTATACAACCCTACGCCCCTCCGGTGTCTATATAAACCAGAGGGTTTAGTCCGTAGAGGCAATCATAATCATATAGGCTAGACATCTAGGGTTTATCCATTACTATCTCGAGGTAGATCAACTCTTGTAACCCCTATACTCATAAAAGTCAATCAAGCAGGAAGTAGGGTATTACCTACATTAAGAGGGCCCGAACCTGGGTAAACATCGTGTCCCTTGTCTCCTATTACCTTTGATCTCAGATGCATAGTTCGGGACCCCCTACCCGAGATCAGCCGGTTTTGACACCGACAGTACCTTCAACATTATTTATTTTGATAGCTCAAGACTGATAAACCTCCTCGATAACATAGGGTCCTTCCCATTTTGAAAGGAGTTTTCCTACAAAGAATCTAAAACGAAAGTTGTACAAAAGAACATATTCTCCAAGTTTAAACTCAAGCTTTTGGATTCTTTTATCATGCCATCTTTTAACTTTTTTTCTTTAAATAACTTGGCATTTTCATAAGCTTGGGTTCTCTATTCATCTAAAGAGCTAATATCAAATAACCTCTTTTCACCGGCAAGTTTGAAATCATAGTTGAGTTCTTTGATTGCCCAATATGCTATATGTTCTAACTTAAGAGGCAAATGACAAGCTTTTCCATAAACCATTTTATAACGAGACATACCCATAGGATTTTTATTTGCCGCTCTATAAGCACAAAGTGCATCATCTAATTTCTTAGACCAATTCTTTCGGGACCTATTGACAGTCTTTTGCAAGATTAATTTTATTTTCTATCGCTAAGTTCAACTTGACCACTAGACTGAGGGTGATAAGGTGATGCAATTCTATGGTTAACATCATACTTGGAAAGCATTTTATGGAAAGCACCATGAATAAAGTGTGAACCACCAGTAGTCATTAAATATCTAGGGACTCCAAACCTTGGGAAGATAACTTCCTTAAGCATTTTAATAGAGGTGTTATGATCAGGACTACTTGTTGGAATAGCTTCTACCCACTTAGTAACATAATCAACAGCAACCAAAATATGTGTATACCCATTAGAGGAAGGAAAAGGTCCCATGTAGTCAAATCCCCAAACATCAAATTGTTCAACAACAAGTGAATAATTCAAAGGCTTTTCTTGACGCTTACCGATATTACCTATTCTTTGGCATTCTTCACAAGATAAAACGAACTTACGGGCATCCTTGAAGAGAGTAGGCCAATAAAATCCAGATTGCAATACCTTGTGAGTAGTTCTGCTTCCCGCATGATGTCCTCCATAAGCTTCGGAGTGACATTTCCGTAGGATTTGCCCCTGTTCATGCTCAAGTACACAACGTCTAATAATACGACCTACTCCTTTATAAATATGTGGGTCATCCACAAGTAGTGTCTTAAATCATAGAATTTTTTTTCTTTTGTTGGTATGTAAAGCTAGGTGGTAAATATTTAGCAACAATGTAATTAGCATGGTCAGCATACCAAGGAGTGTTATGAGCAAAATTTATTGCAGCTAACTACTCATCAGGAAAACTATCATCAATAGGTAGTGGGTCATCAAGCACATTTTCAAGCCTAGAAAAGTTATCAGCTACGGGGTTCTCAGCTCCTTTTCTATCAGTGATATGTAAATCAAATTCTCGTAGTAAGAGAACCCATCGAATAAGTCCAGGTTTAGCATCTTTCTTTTCCATAAGATATTTTATAGCAGGATGATCGGTGTGAAAAATTACTTTTGAATCAACAATGTAAGATCTAAATTTATCACAAGCAAACACCACTACTAGAAATTCTTTTTCAGTAGTAGCATAATTTCTTTGAGCACTGCCTAGAGTTTTACTAGCATAATGAATAACATTTAGTTTCTTATCAACTCTTTGTCCTAGAACAGCAGCAACAGCATAATCACTAGTGAGGGAGTCATGGATTAGGGGGTCTCCGGACAGCCGGACTATATCCTTTGGCCGGACTGTTGGACTATGAAGATACAAGATTGAAGACTTCATCCCGTGTCCGGATGGGACTTTCCTTGGCGTGGAAGGCAAGCTTGGCAATACGGATATGTAGATCTCCTCCCTTGTAACCAACTCTGTGTAACCCTAGCCCCCTCCGGTGTCTATATAAACCGGAGGGTTTAGTCCGTAGGACAACAATAAATATACCATAGGCTAGCTTCTAGGGTTTAGCCTCTACGATCTCGTGGTAGATCAACTATTGTAATACTCATATCATCAAGATCAATCAAGCAGGACGTAGGGTATTACCTCCATCGAGAGGCCTGAACCTGGGTAAATATCGTGTCCCCTGCCTCCTGTTACCATCCACCTTAGACGCACAGTTCGGGACCACCTACCCGAGATCCGCCGGTTTTGACACCGACATTCGTGCTTCCATTGGGAGTTCCAGTGTGCCGTCACCGTAAGGCTCGATGGCCCCATCAATCGTCGGTAACAATGCGGTCCAGGGTGAGGTTTTTCTCCTCGGGCAGATCTTCGTATTCGCCGGCTTCGCACTGCGGGCCAACTCGTTTGGCCATCTGGAGCAGATCCAGAGCTACGCCCCTGGCCATCAGGTCAGGTTCGGAAACCTAAACTACACTGCCGACATCCGCGGAGACTTGAACCCCGATGGATTCGAGCCCATGTCAGGTGCGCCGCACAATCACGACGAGAATGACGTAACTCTGTCGTCGGGCAGTGTTCGGGAGATCGCATCTGCAATTACTCCGGCCCTCAATCCGGAGCAAATTTTGCCATCCAAGGACGGGTGGATAGACCCCACCATGCAGGCCGCACTCTTAGTGGCGATAGAGCCGAATACTTACTTCACCCCTTACGAGATCCGTGTTGCCGAACCACTGGATTCGTCTCCGGCTACGGACTCCGAGTCGCCTGCATCCGTGCCTATCGAATCCGATTGGGCGCCTATCATGGAGTTCACCTCCGCAGATATCTTTCAGCACTCACCTTTCAGCGATGTGCTAAATTCATTAAGGTCTCTCTCCTTGTCAGGAGATCCTTGGCCGAACTATGTCCGGCTAGAATGGGATGCGGACGACGAAGAAATTTGCTGCTCACCCACCACCCACTTAGTAGCCTCTGTCGATGATTTAACCGACATACTCGATTTCGACTCTGCAAACATCAACGACATGGACGACGATGCAGGAGAGGAACAGGAACTAGTGCCCACAGGGCACTCGACATCCACTTCATCACATGACATATACATGGTGGATACACCCAAAGAAAACGACGATGAGGAGACAACGGAGGATGACCCCTCCAAGAAGCAAACAAAGCGTCAGTGTAGGCACCGCTCCAAATCCTGCCTCGGCAAAAACAGCGATAACAGCGCAAGAGAAAATAACACTCCAGTCGACTCTAGAGGAAACGACGACCACATTGCCCTGGCGGCAGAGCACGATGAAGCTGCAAATGGCGAACATAGTACGGATCCGACGTCCGAACACGGCGACGCCGAGGATAAACCTCATCAAATCCCCTCTAGGGAGGAAAATAGTCCGGATGAAGATGCACACATCATCCCGGAAACGCGCTTGGAGCAAGAGAACCTCCGCAGAAGGCTTATTGCCACAGCGAGGAGTCTGAAGAAGTAGAAGCAAAGGCTTAAGGCCGACCAAAATACGCTCAACAGCAGGTCGAACAAAGTGCTCGACAACAAAGACAAGTATGGTGGAGTTTACCTCACAAAGAGCTATCCAAAGCGCAAGCTATTACCCGAATTCAACGATGAGGCCTTAGAGCCCATATAGCCGAAAAATAAAACGGCCAACCAGCCGGATCAACCACCTTGTGACCGCGATAGAGAGGCTACCAAGGTCGCACATAAGTCAACACACGATCTACGTGAGGACTTGCGCCAAAAATCCAGTACGACCAAATCCATCTATGGATCTAGGAAGGGCGCTCTGGCACAAAATCAAAACCGAATACTACAACCGTCCAAACACCATGATACATCCAAATGCAGGGGTGCCACACACCCCCTATGTTTCACCGATGAGGTGCTAGACCACGATTTGCCAGAAGGATTCAAACCAGTGAACATAGAGGCGTACGACTGGACCACAGACCCTGGGGTCTGGATTGAGGACTTTATCCTCCATATCCATATGGCTTGCAGAGACGATCTCCATGCCATCAAGTACATGCCCCTCAAGCTTAAAGGACCATCTCGGCACTGGCTGAGAAGCCTCCCCGAAAACTCAATTGGAAGTTGGGTGGAGCTCGAGGACGCTTTTTGGGCTAATTTTCAAGGGACCTATGTCCGACCTCCGGATGCAGACGATTTAAGTCATATAATTCAATAGCCCGGAGAGTCAGCCCGAAAGCTTTGGAACAGGTTTCTCACTAAGAAGAAGCAAATCGTCGACTGTCCGAACGCCAGAGCCTTAGCAGCTTTCAAACACAGCGTCTGAGACGAATGGCTCGCCAGACACCTCGGCCAAGAAAAACCGAGAACAATGGGAGCCCTGACAAGCCTCATGACCCGCTTTTGCGCAGGCGAAGATAGCTGGTTAGCCCGCAGTAGCACCAGCGACCCAAGCACATGCGAAGTCAGGGATGGCAATGGAAAACCACGACGCAGTAAAAGCAAGCGTTGCAATAAAGAAGACAGCCCAGATAGTACGGTGGTCAACGCCGGATTTAGGGGCTCTCGACCAGGCCAGCGGAAAAAGCCTTTCAACGGCAGCAGAAATGGACCGTCTAGCCTAAACAAGATTCTCGACAAACTATGTCAGGTTCATGGCACCCCCGATAAACCTGCAAATCACACCCACAGAGAATGCTGGGTCTTCAAGCAAGCCGGTAAGCTAAACGCTAAACACAAGGGGGGAGACACGAAGCGAAGACGAGGACGAACCTCGCCAACAAAGCACTGGAGGACAGAAAAAATTCCCACCAGAGGTTAAAATAGTAAAAATTATCCATGTGACGAAGAGGAGAAGCAAACATGCACTTCGAGACATACGCACCATGGAGCCAGTCACCCCTAAGTTCAACCCCTCGTTGGCCTGCCCGATCACTTTTGATCGCATGGATCACCCGACAAGCATCCGACATTAAGGATCAGCTGCCTTGGTGTTAGACCCAATAATAAATGGATACCATCTCACACGAGTCCTTATGGACGGCGGCAGTGGTCTAAATCTGATATATCCGAGCACAGTCCGCAAAATGGGGATAGACCCGACAAAAATCAGCCGCAGCAATACTACCTTCAAGGGAGTAATACCAGGCCCAAAGGCCCGCTGCATAGGCTCTCTATTACTAGAGGTTGTATTCGGTTCTCCCGACAAATTCTGAAGCGAAAAGTTAACTTTCTACATCGCTCCATTCCGAAGTATCTATCAAGCATTACTCGGAAGAGCGGCTTTCGCTCGTTTTAAAGCAGTACCGCATTACGCTTCTCTCAAGCTTAAGATGCCCGGTCCACGTGGCACTATCACAGTTAGTGGACATATTGAGCGTTGTCTACGTGCGGAAGAATGTGCGGTGGCTTTAATAGCCGAGCACTAGACGGCCTCACCAACCAGAATAAATGACAGGTCGTCAAGACCACGGACACGGTTAGACGAGTCTGGCGCATCACTACATATACATGAGATTGGTTTGATGGTTAAACCCTCATAAACGGTACCAGGGCTTCCTGCGTGTACTCAGGGCTAGTTCGGCTCAACTTGACTTATCTTGAATTTTAATGGCTTATTGATAATAACCAATTTTATGGCACGGCAACTTTCACCTAAGTTCTCCTCTTTTACATATGACAATCGTGCTACACCCGTCTAGGACACGGAACAACGGAGACACAGGCGCATACGTGGATCAGGGACCCGCTCAAAGGTTTCTTTTCAGATTAAGGCCCTGCGTAAACCTTTTTTACTGTCTCTTGTTGTTCACATCCTACGGATACTCAATACAACCGAGAAGGATGATGACATTATTAGCATGTGGCCACGTCGGGATATTGCACGTACCTGGACACTCGGGGTTTACTATTAAGGGCATTGTTTAGCCCGACATATGTTATAAAGACCGAATACCTTAGGGAGTGTTCAGCATCGCGAGTTTGGCCTTATATGCATCAGCTCTGAATCATGTCTTTGGTCAAATGTTGGGTTTGCCCGGCTCCCATGTTTTGCTACCTTACGCTCTGCTCTATCGGCTAAGGCGGCACCGGGAGAACTACTGCGATTGTGCTCTAGTTCATCTGGATGAGCACCTAAGTAGACAAAGCCGAAAACTGACTGTCATGATAAAGCGCGAGACTGGTCAACCACTCGATGACTTAGCGGAATCTTCGGGATTCCTCCGCATTAAGGAAGGGCCGTTTCCTGGTCATATACGTACGCGCCCCGTATTCGGACGAGCGCGGAAGTACCTGGGGCTATATAGTAGTCCCACCGTCAAACTCCTATGGCTAAGTGAAAGTGTTAAGGCAATATAGTCTGATTACCTCGTTCGCTGCGCTACCACCTCCTTCATGGACCAAGACGTTGGATCAAGTGTGAATACGCGTTTTTTGCGAACACCCTCGCATTATATGCGTGGGGGCTGAAGCCGACGACTGCAATCTTTCAGGTTATATACATATATACATAAACGGCCGCACAGGAGGCATCATAATACTTTCAGGCAAAAGTATAAACACAGCCTTTATAATTCAATAAAACATTGTTTTTACAATGGGAATACATGTCACTAGAACATAATATTCTTCGAGCACTGAGCCTCTATCGAACGAGCGCCTTCAAGGACTTCTTCAAAGTAGTGCTCGGCAGCTACTCGGCCCACGGCCGAACCCTGTGTTGCAATAGTGGTGGCCTCCATCTCTGCCCAGTATGTCTTGACACGGGCAAGTGCCATCCGCGCACCCTCTATGCACGCCGACCTCTTCATAGCGTCAATGTGCGGCACAGCACCAAGGAATTGTTGCACTAAACTAAAGTAACTATTTGGCCTTGGCCCTTTCGGCCACAGATGATGCACAACAGACCTCATGGCAAGTCCGGACAACCTATGGAGCTCGGCCCACTCGGCCATTCGCTCATTCAACAACAGCGGACGCACTGGAGCATGGAACTGTGACCAGAAGAACTTTTCCACTTCACGATCTTTTTGATCCTTGAAGTACTCGGCCACATCAGCAACACTTGCTGCCAAATCCACGTATGCATCTGCAGAACTCCATAGTTGATCAAGAGGGGCATACTGCGGATCTCCAAACTTCGTCCGCAACAAAAAGGGCTTCCTAGCATGATATCTCCAGCTTGACGCAACTCCTCCTTTGCCGCTCTGATTTTGGAGCGGGCTTCCTTGGCTGCTACCATGGCCTTCTCTAGGCCCGTCGCCTTCGCTCGGCTTTCTTTTTCAAGAAGCTGGTAACGGTCGGCGGCATCACTACAAAAAAAAGACACATCCGTGACATTTTGGGCCAGACAAATTTTTTTCTGTCATACATATGACACTTCTATGACGATAATTGTGAAAAAACCCAGTATCATCATAGATGTGGTGGGCTCCTACTTCTATGACAAAAAATCATGGCAGAAAATGGGCTTTTCGTCTTGGGCGGGCCGGACACGCAGCTGCATGACATTCTTTGGGCCGTCCATGACGGAAAAAACCGCGGTAGAAGCAAGGGGGAGGAAAATTTCGGGGAGTTCCCGGTTACGGTGGGAGGTTGGGGGCCGAGCAATACGCGTTTCTCTCATACACGTACGCGTGTGTGTGCGAGGCGTTGGCTCTAACTGAACCCGATCGAGGCGTTGGGCTCTAACTGAACCCGAGCGATTGCACTGCAGGCTACTCGTTACTGAACCCAAGCGATTGATCGATGGATGTTAACTAAACCCGATCGAGCGATTCCTTCGCTACTGCTGCTAACTGAAGCTGATCGATGCTGCCTCTGGGATGAACAGTGAGCGTTGCGGGGGGGTTTGGATGAACAGTGAGCGGTGGCTTTGCCTCTGGATGAACAGGACCCCGTGGTGTGGTGGAGGGCTGGATGAATAGTAGACCGTGGAGGGGTGCGCGTGGAGAGGTGGTTGAACAGGACCCCGTGGTGTGGAGGCTGGATGAACAGTAGACGGTGGAGGGGTGCCCGTGGAGGGGTGGTTGAACAGTAGCCGGTGGAGTAGCGTGCGGTGAAGGTTGGATGAACAGGAGCCCGTGGAGGCTGGAGGAGGTCGACGGTAGCCCATGGAGGCTGGAGGAGGTCGACGGTGGAGATGAACAGTATCCCATGGAGTCCCGTTTTGCGGTACGCCACACCCCTCCCGATGAACAGGACCCCCTCCAACCGTAGCGCTCCAACACAAGTCCGTTTCGTCCGTTTTGCGGTACGCCACACCCCTCCCGATCAACAGGACCCGCGTTTCGACCGTAGGAGGTCCGTTTCCTCTGTTTTGCGGTACGCCAGACCCCTCCCGATCAACAGGACTCCGTTCCGAACATAGGAGGTCTGTTTCCTCCGTTGTGCGGTACGCCAGGCCTCGTTTCCATCGCATGTTCCGTCCAAGCCCTCCCGATGAACACGACCACGCATTCCGTTCCGACCCAGCCGGTTGGCTCCCACGCGTTCCGTTGCCTCCCCATGAACACGACGCATTCCGTTGCCTCCACATGACCACGACGATGATGTTGATCTCCGTTCCGACCCAGCCATGTACACGAGCCCTAGCCGTACGTATGCGTGAGTAGGCGTTCGAGACCCCGCCCCTGTTTACACATATGTGCCGTATTTTGTTTCTTGCACCCTGGCCGCTGTACGTACGTGTACATGCTACGTGCGCGCCTCTACTACGACATGTACGCGCCTCCACTACGACATGTGCGCGCCTCTACATCCACCAGTATATATGTACGTACACGTTTGTGACCAGAATGACAATGCTACGTACGCTTCGACCAGGTGGGACCCGACTGTCAGGCACTTCCTTGCATGCGAAGATGTCGCTGGTGGGTCCCAACAGTCAGGGGGGTGAATCGTTTTTTTTGCCCGGATGCACTTCCTTGTGTGCGAAGATGTAGCTAGTGGGTCCCAGCAGTCAAGGGGAAACATTTTTTTCGTGAAATACAGTGGCCCGTCCGGTGGGTCCCAGCTGTCAGGTGGAGCAATCATTATTTCCGCGTAATAAGGAGGCACTTCCTTGCTGTGCCCGTGGACCCAGCTGTCAGCCTCTCCACGTAAAGTCCACGTCCGATGGAAGTCGTTCCTTGATCACGTTGACCACACCGCGCCGAGAGCACCAGGGCGGTGGACGATGGCGAGGCCTAGGAAGGGGACAACGGGGAGCCAGGGAAGACGCGGCAGTGGAAGCCCGCGCGGAGAGGAGTACGAGGGTTCACTGGTTCGGCTGCGGTGTGAGGCTGCCGTCGCCGCAGGGCCTGGCCAGCGGTGGGAATAGTAGGGGCGGTGAGGCCTCCGCGGCAGCACAGCCGGCCACAGGAGGCAGGAGCATGTGGCACGACCGGCGCTGGTTTGGGCGGCTGGAGCAAGAAGACCAGAGGTTGAAGAAGCACAATGGCCGTTGGATGGACATCGTACGGTCACTGGAGCTAGAATCGTTCATATTGACTAAAGTTGACAAAGGCCCCCGTCCCAGTCAACTTAGTAGGCCCACAAGTCAGCCTCCCACCATGGAGGGTCCCAGCTAGCAGGGGGAGTATTCATTTTTTTGTGTGTAATAAGGAGGCACTTCCGTGGGTCCGAGCTGACAGCAGGGGGAACGTTTTTTCGTGAAATACGCTGGCCCGTCCGGTGGGTCCCAGCAGTCAGGGGGAAACGTTTTTTCATGAAATAAGGTGGCCTGTCCAGTGGGTCCCTGCTGTCAGGTGGAGGAATAATTATTTTGAGCGTAATATGGAGGCACTTCCTTGCGGCCGCCTGGACCCAGCTGTCAGCCTCTCCATGTACAGTACTCTTCCGATGGAAGTCAGTCGTTGACCACGTTGACCACGCCGCACCGAGAGCATCAGGGCAGTGGTCTGGACGACGGTGAGGCCTAGGAAGGGGACGACGCGGAGCCGGGGAAGAGGCAGCAGTGGAAGCCTGCGCGGAGAGGAGTACGAGGGTTCACTGGTTTGGCTGCGGTGTGAGGCTGCCGTCGCCGTAGAATAACAGGGGATATGGGTGAGTAGAGGGATGGCCTGGCCAGCGGTAGGAGTAGTACGGGGCGGTGAGGCCTCCGCGGCATCACAGCCGGCCACGGGAGGCAGGAGCATGCGACACGACCGGCGCTGCTGTGGGCGGCTGGAGCAAGAAGACCAGAGGTTGAAGAAGCACTACGGCCGTTGGATGGACATCGTACGATCACTGCAGCTAGAATCATTTATATTAACTAAGTTGACAAAGCCCTTGGTACGCGTCAACTTAGTAGGCCCACAGCTCGGATTTGGCAGAGAACATGTAGCCCATTTGCGATTTGTAAGAATGTACAACTCATTTTTTATTTCTAATGGAATTTACTACAGCCCATTTACAGTTTGTTAAAAGTACAGCCCAACTTCTAGCTAGGACAACGATTAATAATTTCAAACATCCGCTCAAAACAGAATTCAAAAAAAATTCCCACATTTTGATGGGATCCGAAATATTTTTATCCGAAATTTCTAGTCAGGTCAAATATAATTTCAAAATAAAGTTGTAGTACGTTAAAATCCAACAAAATATTGCGCGCGCAACAAGTAATGAAATTAAAATTTTCAAATTCCAAAAATAATATATTTTTCAAACTAATTACATGTTTGGTGCATAGTAACTGTCCAGTTATTATAATTACATCCCATTTATTATTTCTTAAAGTCCATTTTCTTGATAAGCCTAATGCATACCTCCTAGGAAAGTTTGCAGCCCAGCGGGGCGGAGAATAACAAGTTAACCCGGATATTGTGTACAACTGTCGGCCCAGTTGCATTGCTGATGTTGAAAAAAAGGCCTGTGTAGTACAGTACAACCTAACATGGTTACTCAACCCACATTCAGCGACGCCGGAAAGGCCCAAACAAGGCTTCTGTACAACTTTTTGAAGTCACTGAGCTCAATTAATAACTTAAGAAAAAAGTTAGATTACAGTGGAACCTAATTAAAAGCTGTCTAGAGCAAATAAATAATTCAACCGGTCCCACTTGTGCGTCTGCGCGCGCGCGCGTGTGTGTGTGTGAGAGAGAGATAGAGAGAGAGACCCATCAGTCGATGCTCGTAAGTACATCTTTAAGCTATATGCATTGCTGATGCTCAGTGAAAACTTATATAGTTGACACAATCATATAGAACATCATAGCACACTAAACTTGCATATAATAATTTCACGCATGCGGCACAATCAGGATGGAAGCAGTTGATCGCTACGGGAAGGGCTATGTTGAAACCAACGAAGTCGTACATAATGGTTCATCGTCTTTATCAATAACGGGGAAATATCTTGAATGTTGTGCAAAGAAAACAGACAGACAACACAATAAGTTCTGCTAGCACATTAAGTTGACGTACATCCCTTTCTAAAAATAGTTCAGGTACAAAATTAGAACAGGTCACAATCAAATGTACTGGCATATCAGTGCTTCACACCCATAGCTCGGATTTAACTAGTACTCCCTCCATCCAGGAAAAGTTGTCTACAGGGCAGTGTATTTGTTTTTTTGCAAAAAAACCCACAGAGTTTTAAACACGTCACAAAGAAGTCCATCTCCTTCCTTCCTCCTCTCCCGTCACCCGCGCCTTGCATCCATCGCCGGCTACCCACCTGCGCTGCTGCCCGCCTGGATCTGTGCTGCGACCAACACCAAAACCGTGGCCCAGCCCACGACCAACAACAGCGCCGCTGCCCGCTTGCACCTGTGTCGTAGCTTACCACCTGCACTGCCCGTCGTGACAGCGACCTGCGTCGGCGCCCTCCTCGAGTTACGCCGCCGGCCCCGCTGAAGGTCGCCGCCCACGTTCGCCCACCTTCGCCGCCCACCTGCGCCTCTGATTTCGTCCGCTTCGGCCACCGGCGCCATGGACAATTCCGGCCAATCCCGCCTCTCATGCTGCTACTGGTGGACGACACCGACGCCGTGGACCTCTGATGCTGCTTTTGCCTTTTCCCCTGCCTCACCTCTGCTGCCACTCCCGCCTGTGCTAGTGAGTCTACCCCGCCCGCCTCTGCTACTGCTACTGTTCAATTTGTTGCTGTCAGTCTGAATTTTCTGTTCTCAGTACAGGCGGAGAAAATTCAGTCAGGGGATACAAAGCTAGAGAAATAATCCAGGACAAAGGCTATACACCGCTGCTAAATGATGAACTGATTATAGTGAAAATTTAGTCTAATGCCATCAAATTCATTGAGTAATACTCTTGGCATTCTTGGAGATCTGCTAGTTTTTGGAAGTTTTTCTTGCTACAGTTAACTGAAAATGTTCAGTGTTCCAATACTGTGGAGAAACTACAATGCATGTAATTCAGTTATGACTCCTTTACTGAAACTGTAGTGTTTGCTAAAACTGAGATGTAAACTAAAGGAGTTTGTGATTTGCAGAAGCTGTAGCATACTCCAACAAGTGATAAATGCACTCAAAAGTTCACTGAGAAAATGCAGAGGATGCTCACTTGTTACTGAAAGTTTTCTGGAGTGATAAATGCACGCAAAAGA
The DNA here is from genome assembly GCF_003073215.2 of Triticum urartu. NCBI lineage: Eukaryota > Viridiplantae > Streptophyta > Magnoliopsida > Poales > Poaceae > Triticum > Triticum urartu. The sequence goes on along the minus strand of NC_053022.1, from coordinate 518,409,948 downwards.
AGTTCAGTTAATTGTTACTATTGCTGTATGAATTCCAACCAGGTCAATTTGTTGTCAATTACTCTGTAATACTCAACCAGGTTTATGCAAAATGAAGATCAACCATGTTTATTTAGATTTATTTGGATTTATTTGAATCATTTGAATTTATTTTCTTTATTTGAATTTACACACCATTTGTCCAATTGCAAACATACCTAAAGTTTCCAATTGTCCAATTTCAGTCATTCATTTTACAGAGAGCTAAGAATAGCCATGACTCTTCCCTAAATATTCCTGTAGAATCAATTCAAGCAGCAGAAAATTGAAAACTACCACAACCCCTTAACTAAGAGTTGATAAAAACATGTCCCTAAAATTGGAATTATTTGAATTAGCTAGGTTTATTCTTCTTCATATATAGAAAAAGATGAATATTGTTCGTGTACTAGTTACTTCAAATTTAGAACTGAATAAACACTTGTCATCTTCAGTAAACACTTGTAAATCTAGAGTGGTTTAAAACTTAGAATGCACCAAGTACTAATATCCTTTGCCAGGCTACACACCATCTACTTGGAGTAGACAGCAAGATTCACAGAGACATGCATGCTTCAATAGACTTGTGAATGCTAGCAAAGTGATAAGTAAAAACTTGGATGTTCTTAGAAATATAGCACCAGAGGACATTAAGTGAACTAGCATGTATGCTAAAGGCAAGGAAATGCCACCTTCTTTTCTTCTTCGAGCAGTTGATGAACTGGCCTGTATGCTGCAGCTACACATAGGTTCTGCAGAAAATGCACCAAAAGAGTTACACACAGGTGATGTAAGTGGAAAGCAACATTTAATCTCCACTTCTTTTCTTTTGGTAGTGAAATTCAATCTGAATTTTGTAAGCACAGAAAATGCACCAATACTGAACATTTATTCCCACCTCCACCACCATCTTGTCAGTTTCGACAGTGTGTGTATGGAGTAGTTTTGACGGTAGTATAATTGTGCATCATGTAAACATTATGAGAATGATTAAGGGTTCAGCAACCAGATTATAATTATGACCAGAACAGAGGAACAAATATCATGGTTAGTTTTATGTAAAAAAAATCAGAAATGGAGTTACTCACTTGAAGTTACTATAGTTACTCACTTGAACTTACTGTAGTAGTGGCCAAAATTTAGTAAAGTTACTAAACAGCAGAAGTAATGGCCAAAATTCAAAGTACTAAAAAGATTCTACACTAAATATATAGTGTTATCCATGTTCTATATCTAGGACATTTTTTATCTGTTTGCATGCATAGGTCCCACCTATCAGGAAGGATGGGCACGTACACGAACAGGTACGACCCATCAGTCTACCCGCATAGCCTTTTCGTTTAGTCTACGTAGCCGTCTAATCAACTGCCTGCACGCCACTTCTCCCATTTACTTCTCCATCGGGAACCGATTCTCCTCAGCTTCTTCACCTCCCATTCCTCTTCATTTGCATCCAAACCCCACTGCGTTCACATTGTTTTAACCTCTTTAAATAATCATCTACTACTTCAGTTAGACTAGCCATCTAATCCTAATTCTCCAAACCATAGCCCTCCGTTCCAGCGGTTCCAAATGGCGGAAGAGATCGAGATGCAGGTTTTTAGCGTCCAACATGTCCTCGTCGAAGGCTTGATGCGCATAGTTGCCACCGTCACCGTCCACCCAAGGGTTGTTCGGCAGTGGATCAACTATGTATCCAACTCCCTCGAAAAGGTAGAGACGAGGGTCATCGGTCTCGATGTAGAGTACACGGAGCGTGCCCCTGGGAAGATCCAGTGCGCCGCCGTCCTTCAGTTGTGCCACGAAGATGATGTTTTGGTGTACCACATCATACACTCTCCCTGCATACCACGTGAGCTTCACGATTTCTTGTCTCGGGAGGACGTATACTTCTGTGGTGCAGCCATCGAAGGGGACAAGCAGAAGCTGAAGCCGTACAACCTTGATTTGAAAAGCATCGCTGAGCTACAAACCAGAATCAAAATTCCTGTAGAAGATTGTGATAAACAGACACCATCCCTATTCAACGTAGCAAATTTTGTGCTCGGTACAAATCTTCAGAAGGGTTACGAGACAGTGGCATTAAGGTCGGCTGGATGGGAGAATTACCTCTTGACGTATGAGCGGATAAAATATGATGCCCTCGATGCCCCTTGTGAGTTTCGAGATAGCTGGAAGGTCCAAAGAGCTTGTTGCAAAGTCGTCTCCCATAGAGAATGAGAAGAAGAAGAAGAAGAAGAAGAAAAGGCTGCACCAGTAGGAGGGCATTATGGATGGATGAACTATTTCCCCTCTTGTAAAAAAATTTATTCCCTCTCGGTGTATATTGATATAGATGGACTATTTCGATGGTGTGCATGTCTTTGGAACAGAGTAGTAGCATGGGTCCACTTGACTATAAGGAACTATTTATCTGCATATATAGCTTTCTCTGCAACTCCTTCCAGTGATCGGTATGCATGCATGTGTCCGTAGATATGACAGCTTGTGTGCATGACATGTGGCCCACCTAAAATGCGGCGAGCATCAAGTTTCTACCACAGCCACCCGCGATTCCCACGATGCCGCTCAAACCCATGAAACCACACGTCCCCCGACCTGCGGCTCACCCCTCTTGGCCCCACTGCCCCTCTACCTACGGGAGCATTACATGTGGATGAGTCACCTATCGGGTCCACATGTTATTGACTCAAAGGTAGGTGTAGTAAGGCGCTGAAGCTCAGTCCCGACGACCCTGAGAGGCAAATGTAACTCCTGCGCCAGGGCTTGTGGTGCTCCCACAGCACGAACTCGTGCCAAACTCGAGATTTGTTTCTTTACTATACATGCACACAACGATTTAATGGACATTGTAATCTCAACATGTGACGGGGAGCTCTAAATTTGAATTTGAAACTTATAAAACGAAAAGATTCAAAACAAATAAACTGGGAGAGAGGGAGTATATCGTAGGATGTGTCCCATACAAAATAAGTCCCCTGGTTTTTCACCGCGAAGATGCGGTTAGAAAGGAGCACAACGTCTTCCTAACCATACGGCAACAAATCGGCCGCAGACAGCATGGTCTGCCTTTGACCGCCATGTGCAAGGTTCATGCTATCTTATTCAATCTCACCGTGGTTCCATCGTACCAATTCATGCGGTCGCCCATTGCATGGCTGATCCCAATGTTGGACAAAGGTTCTACAGGAACGCTGTCACCGTTGTAAATGTTGTGCAAATTGATGTTGGTACCCTCCTGTACATATGCAAGCCAATCTCCACTCGCACCGAGCCTAACCTGTGAAACAGTGGGCATGGGGAGAATTAGGAAATGGACACGGAAGTAGTATTTAGAATGCATTTACTACATGATCAAACTCATCTTACCTGCTCATCGGAGGAAATCCGAGTGCCCCTCAATGTCGGCATCTCAAGGGGCGTCAACTTGCAACTACGGACACGCCGCGCTGGAGAGACCCCCAAGGAAACATCGTCGTGCGTTCCACGAAACATCAAGATGCATTTGTATGAGTAGTTTATCTTGTGAGAGAAAAGGATGAACGAGGGAAGGCCTCTAGAGATAGAGATGGACACTACTACTACCAATGTGCTGACCCGTGCTTTGCAATGGATCCAAAGTAGTAGAATAATACTTGTTCACGTGCTTGAAATATAAACACTCTAGTTTTGATATACATGTGTCAGCAAACATGAGAGCTTGTCCATGGATGTTGAACCATGGCGACCATCATGTTTCTTGTTTCTACCACTGTCACACCCACACGCGATTCCCACGACGCCGCTCCAACCCACGGCACGACGTCCCCCGACGTGGACATGGATCCTCTGATGTGGCTATCACTGCCTTGCCCTGCCTTTCCTTCGCTGACAGGTGGGACCCACGCTTATGGGTCCCACATGTCAGTGACTGAATGGTAGGATTGTTCGCGTCAGGGGATCCTCATCCCCCCGACGTGCCCCTCATCCCTCTCGGCCCCACCGCTCCTCTGCCTTTGTGTGCATGACATGCGGGCCAGCTGAACTGCAGCGACCATCAACTTTCTACCATAGACACACCCGATTGTATGCAGTTTGCCTGCTTCGCTGCTGTGCTCCGATCCGTACTCCCGCACCATCGAATTTTCATCCAGCGGCTGTGACACATTTCGTCCAGGGCATCAATCCTCAGCTGGAGTACTTATGTACTCCCTTCGGTCCTTTTTACTCTGCACATTGGATTTGCCGAAAGACAAACTTTGCATCTATAATATCTAATAAATATAATATGAAAATATATTCCAAGATGAATCTAATGATATAGGTGTTGTTATGTGAATGTCTATAATTTTTTATATAAACTTGGTCAAAGTTGGATGAGATTGACTTCGGACAAACCTAATATGCAGAGTAAAAAGGACCGAAGGGAGTACTACAGGTAGTACCCGTCGGTGTGGCCATCTACGCCTCGTAATGCCCCGACGCCCAGCTGTGGCACCCTCGCCACGGCCACGCCACCACCGGCCGGTTCATCTCGAAAGAGTGAGTCGCGAACCATGCCACCACCATGAGAATGACATGTGGGACAGCCGCATTTAAAGTCCGCATGTCATTGACTCATAGACCGAGCACTAAGCCACTGAAGTTCAGTCCCGTGGTCCCCAAGAGGGAAATGTAACTCCTGCGGCAGGCCTTGTGGTGCTCCCGCAGTACGAGCTCGTGCCAAAACTGGAATTTGTTTCTTACTACTACCAACTACTAGTACTAGTAAGGTACACATGCATTGCACGCATGAGATTCTGGTGGTTTGTGCATTATGCTTCTACATGTGGAGCTTTCTGGATTCTAACATGTGGCAAAATCTAGTGGAATGTAAGGTTAGGCAAGTTTGATTAACTTAGGTGAGTGTTTGGTTCAAGCCACACCTTAGGCAAGCAACACTAAGGCCCCACAAGACATACACACACAAAATGAGGCAAGATTCCCTTAGGCTTGCCAACTTGTTTCTCTCGTTTTGAAGAATTAATAACTTTTCCTAAGCATAGTTGTGGCAAAGTTAGGGTCTGTTTGATTCAAAGGATTTTCATAGGATCTTTGAAGGATTAGAATCCTTAGGAATTTTTCCTACGTTGGTCTTTGATTCGTAGGATTGAATCATGTAGAATATTTTCCTAACGATTCATTTGTACTATGTTTCACAGGAATTCTAACATGCACTCCAACCTCTTGAAAGAAATCCTTTGTTTTTCATGTGACACAATCAAACAAACTCAAATCCTATAGGGATCCGATGAACATGCCATTCCAATCCTACTTTTTTCCTATTCCTGTGTTTCTGCAATCCTATGAATCAAAGAGGCCCTTAGTCATGAATTAAGTTCAACCATGGAGTCTTCTAGATTATACATGTGGCAGAATCTGGTGGATGATATCCAACAGCAGTAGTGCTCGGATTTGCCATCTTTGTACCGCCGGATTGGCTTCATCCAACGACCAACTTTCAAAAGTTTTTCACACACTATATAGGGGGTATAGATATAGATGTGCCGGTCTGTTGCAATGGATCCAAAGTATATATATCTATTTAGTGGAGTGCACTCTAAACACATTATCTATTTATTTTTCTCTAACCTTCCGTAGCCATGTAACCAAGCCACATAAGCTTCATGGGTGCCCCCACATCATATTATTCATACTACGTTGATTGAAAAAAAAGATAAATCACCCAAAACAAGATCTTCCCGTTTTATGTTACTACGATGTTGTGTCGTGCACGTACCTACTAGTTGTATAGTGGTAGTACTAGTAATATAGTATTAGGAGTACAAACTTGGTACTAGTAGGTGTAGTACTAGTACGAAATGCTCCTACTCTATCAACGAGCCCCGTCTGACACCAAATTTCTTGGCTTCCGTGCTACAGCTAGATCTTCCCCTCGTTTCTGTTTTCCAACCCGGCGGGCGGGGTGTCGGTTTGCTCAACGGCGGTCCCACATGAAAGTGAAAATGCTAGGCAACACGCCTTCCCTAAGCTATGTGTCGTGCCGGACGGGCCGTGTTGTACTCCCAATTCTCGGGCGTGTGGGGATGCGACGCGAACGCGGCAGGCCTTTTCCTTTTACCAGCAATGTGCCTGTGCGTTGCGATGGATCCAAAGTAGTAGAATAGTAGTATTTGTTCACAAACTTGAAAGAAATCACTATTGTTTTGATATACTCCTAATATATTACTCCCTCCATATCTAATTATTTGTCTTTTTGAGATTTCAAATGGACTATCACATATGGATTATATAGACATATTCTAGTGTTTCTAGCAAGATGCCCGCGCGTTGCACGAAGTTGATGGAAAAGGTAAGCACAACTTATAAATTGATGGATGGAGTACTAGTTACAGTGATGCATATAATTAAGCAAAGGGATCGCACATGTCGGTATTGACTGGAACGAGAATGCAACAGCACAATAAGAATTAAGTCCACGATGATGCGATTGTAGTGGTGGTTACAAAAGGCAAGAAGAAAGATGGATCCATGAACGTACGACTTCCTCCTCCTCAACTTAGTGCGTCGGGTCACCGACCGGCGGCTAAGGAGCGGCGGCTTTTGTGGCGAGGTCGAGGTGCTTCTCAGCAAAGGCATCCAAGGCTTCCAGCCGGTTGAGGAAGGCCAACGTTGTAGCGTCCTCACTGGCCTTGTAGATACCTATGTACACGATTTCCTCATACATGTGGATGTGTAGGTTGACGAATTCTTGCAGGGCGAGGCACCTCACGGCGAGCATGACCTCCAGGTGGACATTCTTCGTGGCGTAGGCGGGCAGTCACAGGGCCACCAGTGATTGAAAGAGGTTCTGGCCATGGAGGCCGATTAGGGTGGCAGGCAATGAGGAGCCCGGGCGCGCGGGCTGGAGGAGTACGACGATGTCGTCCGCGAGCTTCTTGAGGACGGTGAACTTGTTGCTGGTGGCAATGATCATCTGGTCCAACTGAGAGTCGTAGTTGGCGTCGAAGGTGGCCATCCACCAGCCGGTCTCCAACACCGTCTTGAGACGATCCTCGGCGCCATGCCGCAGGCCGGCATCGTGGACCATCTGGCGCAGCCGCTGGCCGCTCACGAGCATCACTGCCATGGGTCTGGAGTGAGATCTTTTGCGCTTAGTGTAGGTGCTTAGGCAAATGCTTAGGTGCGTACGATGTGGTAGATGCATTGGAATGGAGGGGCGCCTTTATATGAGGGCAATGAGGGCAAACTGCGTTGCATTCACATCGTGCAGCCTCTTTTCCCGGACCTCCTCCCATTACTTCCCTCATGCATTAATTGAAGGTGGATGCATTGGCTGTTCAACATATCGGGAACCGCTACTCCCTCCCTCGTCTGCATTAAAGCCGTATCGTGAACTACGCCGCCCGCTGTCAAATCCAATACTCCCTCCATCTAGGTGAGTATTAAGTCATCTTACGAAAACCAAATAGTAAACACATAGGCGTGGTGCATTAACTCTCACGTTGTTTCTTATTTTTTGACATAAATAGAGGAATCAACCAAGAAGAGATGTGGGGCTTGTATGCTTTTAATGACTTGAGACTATCAAACATGACATGCGGTGGTCAGTTTGTTGCACAAGAACAAATACAACCCACGTCAGCACACACGCATCTTATATAGCATCACATCCAATGGCTATAAAAGATGAATGAGACCAAACTATATCGCATCTAGATGAGTTCTAGCAAAATTGTATTAATAATACTTAGTACTCCTACGCCATGTATCATATATTAGTATCATGTAGTACTTTATTTATTTATGAGGTATCCAGATGGCACTGCACCGCCAAGAAAAGAGGGTAACATCAAAATTATGGATTACTTTTTTGAGTATGTTGGTAAGGTCCGGTCATAGTCACTTGTTGTAATCTCTAAAAAGACAAATACTCCCTCCGTCCGGAAGTACTTGTCATCAAAATGGATAAAAGGAAATGTATCTCGACGTATTTTAGTTTTAGATACATCTCTTTTTATCCATTTTGATGACAAGTATTTTCGGACGGAGGGAGTAGCAAACAGAGTTGGTGATGATGGTGTGTGTGCCATCCTGCAATATAGGCCGTCAGATTTATATCTAACGGATAGGAAAGAAACTATGGCAATTTTGCAAAAATATACCCACACGTTCGCAAATAAGGCCTTCCCTCGTTCAACCTTTTCTCTCACAAGATAAACTACTCATACAAATGCATCTTGAGGTGTCCATAGAATCGAAGAGAGGGATGATATGTGTGTGTGCACGCGCGCGATCGATAGAGTGCCATCGAATTTGTGTGTGCCCATGTCAAAGATATAGAGTGGCTGGCCTACTGGAATGTGAGATGGGACATGTGCAGTTTGTCTCTATGGCATGGATACCTACCTGCAGCGCTCGACTATCAGTGTGGGGTGGGGGAAGAGGGAGGCCCAATTAACTATAGAGGTACAATGGATGGTATATGTGTGGAGGAGGAGAGAGGCCTACCTCATGTATTAAGGAGATCGGTCTGCCTCATGTATTAAGGAAGATCGATCGGCATCCATGCATATGTGCAGGAGAGGAATAAGGTTGGGAGAGAGACAGAGCTAGAGTGTTGGAGGGGGTGGTAGTGGAGTTGCTTCTAACAAATGGTGGGATAGGCTTGCTAGACAAACGGAGGGCACGCCCGCGATATCAATAAGAGAGGAGATGGCTGCTTGTTGTCTGTGCACATGCGTGTGAGAGACGGGTCAGGAGGCATGCATGAATGATGAGGGGGGACGATGTGGTTGTGTTAAGCAGACGTAACTACATAGGAAGATCAATCCCCCTTTGTTAGAGAAAGGAGAGACATAACTTCTGAGGTACGTCGATCGATGGGGGGTAGTTAAAGTCAATCTAGGTATATGTTGGAAGATCGATCGGTATACATGCATGTGTGTGTTAGAAGCAAATGAGGCACGAGGAGAAGGATAGAGAGAGAGGGATGCATGTAGGAGGTGGTACGAGAGGCATACTATATCGAGGGGGGAGGAGTGTGCGAGTATGAGAACGATGAAAAGAGTGGTGGGAGTGAGGCATGGACGGTGACAAGAGAAGAGCGGAAGCTTGTGTTTGTGCTAGGCACACCTGGCTAGAGAGGCATATCGATCGATGTGTGCCATAAAGAAGGAGCTGGGGGCCTACACACACCGTGGGTGAACGACCTAAAGTGAAAAGACGAATTTGCACGATGGAGCTAGAGAGTGCTGAGGGAGGGTGAGAGGGATGCGGGCGTGTGCATGCACAAGAGAATGTTAGCGCTAGCTACAAAGATAAGAGGGTTGTGTGGGTGTAAAAGATGAATAGAGATCATATATACTTCATTATAAAAAGCGAATTCGGATATTTGAAGAATTTATCATAGTGTTTCAAACCGACGCATGTGTGAATATATATAACGGTTATACACATGGTGTGGTTATGAACATGTTATACTGCATTTAATATATTTTATCTCTACTCTTATAAAAATGGAGTTGTTGATGATGGTGTGCCTGCCATCTTGCATTATAGGCTGTCCGATTTATATCTGGTGGATAGCAAGGAAACTAGTATGGTTGAAGTTGGGAACAATCATGATTGTAGATTCTTATTGAAATAGAGAAACGAATTCAAATTTAGTTCGAATTGCAGCGGTAGTATAGACATTTGGAATGCACTAAAAATTTGGTATGGTTAGGTTACATGCATTATACAGCAAGCGAAAAAAATTAATCGGACATAACATGGATTCATACTCCCTCCTTCCATCTATATAGGGCGTAATGAGATTTTTAAGACCGCCTTTGACTATTGACAACATTAATAGTACATGACATGCACAATGTGAAAATTATATCATTGAAAGAACCTTTCACAGACGAATTTAACGGTGTGCTTTGTGTAAGTTGCATGCCATATATCATTGCTCTAATATTCTGTCAAAGTTAGCATCGAAAAACACATTAGGCCCTATATAGATGGAAGGAGGGAGTAGCTTTGAATAGCATTTGTATAGTAAAACGGGGCAAGACTCTCTCTTTGTGTGGTGTGAATAGTTTTATTTTTTCGTTTACTTTTTGGTTGAGGGAAGTGCGAATTGATTTGGTACGTACAAGTACAATATTACTACACGTTAGGCTTGTCCCTAAAATTCAACCCGCGTCTTGTTATATCTCGAAAATTCAGATATCATACTCCCAAAACTGGCGCCTTCACAACCCGCGCCTTGCTATCCCGAAATTACAACGCGCGCGAAAACTCCCTCCAGCTGCCAAATCTCGACACGCGAAATCCCCCTTCTAACCCTGAGCCGAAAGGGCCGCTAGTTCAAATCGATGGGGGGTACTTTTGTAACACACCCTACATTTTGGACAAGCGCGTCCCTATGTCATGCTTCACCCCCTCCCATCGCCCCCTTTTCGCCATTCATAATCCCGGACCGCCATAACCTCTCCGCTCCTGCCGCGAAACCCCACCCTCCTCCGTCCGCCACGTCACCGCTGCCCAGCCGGAGCCTCTTCCCCGACGACGTCATCCACTGCAACAGCTCGACGTCCCTCGTCCACCTCCCCGGATGAGGATCCGTCGTCCGTCTCGCCGTCCTGTCGGTTCAGACGCCCCGTCCTCCACCTCCAAGGAGCTTCTCCGACGATCGCCTCGCCTATCGTGACTGCTCCATCCCCACAACACCGCCTTAACCTGCTCCACCAGAACCGCATCATCCTCACCGACTCCTCGGACGAAGCCGAGGCCTCCTCGGCACCACCAAAGAGGTTGTACACTCATTGCATCGCACCTTCTCCTTAACTCGACCTCCCAGCGTCGACGGTGCTCCATCCCGCACCCCCATGGAGCGGCTACCTTGAAGCCGGCACCGCGGGCGACATCTCCACGGCGGCTCTCCCCCAGTGCGAGGCCCCTTCGGCGGCGGCGGCCATACCAGCTG
>NC_053022.1:518386348-518397800 GCF_003073215.2 Triticum urartu | reverse complement strand
TACCTGAAGTCATACCCAGTTGGTAAATTGAGCTGGAAGTAGCCTTTGGGGATGAGTATGATCCAGAGCAGAGAAATTAACCTTGAGTGGTTAAGATCAAAGCCCATATCATGCTCTGTTTCGGCCGGCTTATGCCAAGTTCATGGCTCGGCCGTGTTACGTATATTTGCAGCTCAAGATGCCGGGTCATAAGGGCACCATTACAGTACATGGGAGCCGGAAGATAGCCTTGGAATGTGAAGAAGGTGATGCTGCCTATGCTGAATCTGTTTGTGCAACAGAGGAGTTAAAATTCTACAAGGATCATGTTGACCCGGCGGACATGACGTCATTAAAGAAACCAACAACAGAGCATGAGCCGGAGTTGAAATTCAAATCAGCTGATGACACTAAGATGGTTGACTTTGTACCTGGCGACTCATCCAAACAGTTCATCATCAGCGCAAACTTGGATCCAATAGGAAAGCACGCTCATCGAGTTCATCCTGAGAACCGGGACATCTTTGCATGGAAACCTTCAGACATGCCGGGTGTCCCGAGGGAACTCGCTGAGCACACTCTTAATATTGATCCAAAGTTCAAACCTGTCAGACAGTTTCTCCGACGGTTCAATGAAGAAAGGCGCAAGGCCATTGGAGAAGAGGTGGCCCGGCTCTTGCAGCGGGTTCATTGTGGAGGTCTTTCACCCGAATGGTTAGCTAACCCGGTGCTTGTACTCAAAAAGAATGGCACCTGGCGTATGTGTGTGGATTACACCAAATCTGAACAAGGCTTGTCCTGATCCTTTTGCTCTCCCCCGTATTGATCAGATCATTGATGCTACGGCGGTGCGCATTTTTCTTAGATGCTTATTCCGGTTATCATCAGATTAAGATGGCAGTCAAGGATCAAGAGAAGACAGCTTTTATAACTCCTTTTGGAGCTTTCTGCTATGTGTCTATGCCTTTTGGGCTTAAGAGTGCCCAGGCGACTTACCAGCGGTGTGTGCAGAATTGTCTTCACAATCAAATTGGGCGCAATGTTCATGCTTATGTGGATGATATAGTGGTGAAATCCAGGGAAGAGGAAACCTTGGTCACAGACCTGAAAGAGACTTTTGATAATCTTCGGGTTTACAAAATGATGCTTAACCCGGCCAAGTGTGTTTTTGGAGTGCCAGCCGGCAAGCTCTTGGGTTTGGTGTCTAACCGAGGTATTGAAGCTAACCCGAGAAAATCAAGGCAATTACCCTAGCCAAACCAACCTGCGTCAATGATGTTCAGCCTGGCGGGTCGTGTGGCTGCTTTGAGCCGGTTCATAAGCCGGTTAGGGGAAAAGGCTATGCCTCTGTATCAGTTGATGAAGAAAATGGATGTTTTTGTTTGGAGCGATGCTGCGAACGCTGCTTTTGAGGATCTGAAGGCACAACTGGCTGAGCCGCCGGTCCTGGCTGCTCCAATTGAGAAAGAGCCGCTATTGTTATACGTGGCTGCCAACTCACGGGCTGTTAGTGTGGCTATTGTGGTAGAGCGCAAGGAGGCTGGCAAAGAGCATCCGGTTCAGCGGCCGGTTTATTATGTCAGTGAAGTGCTAATTGAGTCTAAGCAACGATATCCACATTGGCAGAAGCTTGTTTATGGGGTGTTCATGGCAAGCCGAAAGCTTAAGCATTACTTTCAGGGACATCCAATCACTGTGGTTAGCTCTGCTCCTTTGGGAGACATTATTCAAAACAGAGAAGCCACGGGGCGAGTCGCCAAGTGGGCAATTGAGCTTGGGTCTCATGGGTTGAAGTATGTTCCACGTACTTGCAATTAAGTCTCAAGCCCTGGTTGACTTCATCAATGACTGGACAGAGATGCAGATGCCAGAAGAGAAGCCGACAACACATATTGGACTATTCATTTTGATGGATCCAGGCAATTGGAAGGCTCGGGGGCTGGAGTCGTGTAACTTCCCCACGAGGTGACAAATTTTGTTATGTGTTACGGTTGATGTTTCCATGCACTAACAACGCAGGAAGTATGAAGCCTTGCTCCATGGTCTTCGAGTGGCAAAGAGATGAGCTTGAGCCGGGTCAGATGTCTTGGTGACTCAGATCTAGTGGCTCAACATGTATCTGCAAGTGGGATTCCAAAGACCCTCTCATGGCGGCTTATCGCCGAGAGTCGATGCTGTTGCAGGATATTTTAAAGGTTATCAGGTGGAACACATTGACCGTCGAAAGAACGAAGCAGCTGATGCTTTGAGCCGGCTGGGGTCTCAGCGTAAGCCGGTACCACCCAACACCTTTTTGGATGTTTTGCATAACCCCTCTGTCAAGTTGCCCACAGAAGAAGATTTAGTTGTTCCTGACCCGGAGGCGCAGTTGGTAGCGGCTCTTCATGTCATCCCAGATTGGACGGTGCCGTTCTTGGCTTACATGACCCGGCGAGATTTGCCAGCGGATGAGACCCTGGCTCGGCAGATAACCTGGCGATCTAAGTCCATGACAATTTCGGATGGAGAGTTATTTCATCATAGTGTTTCCGGAGCGTTTCAATGGTGTGTTTCCCCCGAAGAAGGTCAAGAAATCCTTCGTGAGATTCATGAAGGCGATTGCGGTCATCACGCCGGGTCAAAATCTTTAGTGGCCAATGTTGGAAATATGCCCTAGAGGCAATAATAAATTAGTTATTATTATATTATATTTCATTGTTCATGATAATCGTTTATTATCCATGCTAGAATTGTATTGATAGGAAACTCAGATACATGTGTGGATACATAGACAACACCATGTCCCTAGTAAGCCTCTAGTTGACTAGCTCGTTGATCAATAGATGGTTACGGTTTCCTGACCATGGACATTGGATGTCGTTGATAACGGGATCACATCATTAGGAGAATGATGTGATGGACAAGACCCAATCCTAAGCGTAGCACAAGATCGTGTAGTTCGTTTGCTAAAGCTTTTCTAATGTCAAGTATCATTTCCTTAGACCATGAGATTGTGCAACTCCCGGATACCGTAGGAATGCTTTGGGTGTACCAAACGTCACAACGTAACTGGGTGGCTATAAAGGTGCACTACAGGTATCTCCGAAAGTGTCTGTTGGGTTGGCACGAATCGAGACTGGGATTTGTCACTCCGTATGAACGGAGAGGTATCTCTGGGCCCACTCGGTAGGACATCATCATAATGTGCACAATGTGACCAAGGAGTTGATCACGGGATGATGTGTTACGGAACGAGTAAAGACTTGCCGGTAACGAGATTGAACGAGGTATTGGGATACCGACGATCGAATCTCGGGCAAGTAACGTGATCTAGACAAAGGGAATTGTATACGGGATTGATTGAATCCTCGACATCGTGGTTCATCCGATGAGATCATCGAGCATGTGGGAGCCAACATGGGTATCCAGATCCCGCTGTTGGTTATTGACCGGAGAGTTGTCTCGGTCATGTCTGCATGACTCCCGAACCCGTAGGGTCTACACACTTAAGGTTCGATGATGCTAGGGTTATAGGGAAAGTATGTATGCGGTTACCGAATGTTGTTCGGAGTCCCGGATGAGATCCCGGACGTCACGAGGAGTTCCGAAATTGTCCGGAGGTAAAGATTTATATATGGGAAGTCCCTTTTTGGTCACCGGAAAAGTTTTGGGTGCTATTGGTCCGTCTCACGTGATGATCAGACATGGCCTAGTTGACTCGGATCATGTTTCACTTAGATGACTAGAGGGATGTCTATCTGAGTGGGAAGTTCATTAAATAATTTGATTAGATGAACTTAATTATCATGAACATAGTCTAAATTGTCAAATATGTTGTAGATAAATAGCTCACGTTGTAGCTCCCTGTTTCAATACGTTCCTAGAGAAAACCAAGTTGAAAGATATTGTAAGCAATGATGCGGACTGGGTCCGTAGTCCGAGGAGTGTCCTCACTGCTACACAGAAGGCTTACGTCTTTGATGCACCGCTCGATGTGCAAACCCCTACAACGTCGTCTGTGGATGTTGTGAACACCTGACAGACACATCCTGATGACTACTTGATAGTTTAGTGCACCATACTTTACGGCTTAGAATCAGGATTCCAATGACGTTTTGAACGCCATAGACATATGAGATGTTCCAAGAGCTGAAATTGGGATTTCAGGCTCATGCCCGTGTTGAGAGGTGTGAGACCTCTGACAAGTTCTTTTGCCAACAAGATGGAGGAGAATAGCTCAGCTAGTGAGCATGTGCTCAGAATGTCTGGGTGCTACAATCACTTAAATCAAGTGGGAGTTAAACTTCCAGATAAGATAGTGATTGATAGAGTTCTCTAGCCACTATCACTAAGCTACTAGATCTTCGTGATGAACTATGACATGCAAGGGATGGAGTTGATCCCGGAGCTGTTCGCGGTGCTTAAGACCGCAAAAGGTAGAAATCAAGAAGGAGCATCAAGTGTTGATGGTTTAACAAGACCACTGGTTTCAAGAAGGGCAAGGGCTAGAAGGGAAACTTCATGGATGGCAAACCAGTTGCCGCTCCAGTGAAGGAACCCAAGGTTGAACCCAAACCCGAGACTAAGTGCTTCTATTGTAAGGGGAACGGTCACTGGTAGCGGAATTACCCCAAATGCATGGTAGATAAGAAGGCTGGCAACTTCAACAAAGTATATACGTGTTATTAATGTGTACCTCACTAGTACTCCTGGTAGCACCTGGGTATTGGATACCGGTTCAGTTGCTATTATTGGTGACTTGAAGCAAAAGCTACGGACTAAACGGAGACTGGCTAAGGGCGAGGTGACGATGTGTGTTGGAAGTGTTTCCAAAGTTGATGAGATCACCATCGCACGCTCCATCTGCCTTCGGGATTAGTATTGAACCTAGATAAATGTTATCAGGTGTCTACGTTGAGCATGAATATGATTAGATCATGTTCATTGCAATACGGTTATTCATTTAAGTTAGAGAATAATGGTTATTCTGTTTACATGAATAATACCTTTCATGGTCATGCACCCTATGTGAATGGTTCATTGAATCTCGGTCGTGGTAATACACATGTTCACGCCAAAAGATGTAGAGTTAATAATGATAGTACCACTTTCTTGTGCACTGCCGCTTAGGTCATATTGGCGTAAGATGCATGAAGAAACTCCATGTCGATGGATGTTTGGAGTCACTTGATTTTGAATCGCTTGACACATGCGAGCCATGCCTCATGGGCAGGATGACTAAGACCCCGTTTTCAGGTACAATGAAACGGGCAAGTGACTTGTTGGAAATCATACATGCTGATGCGTGTGATCCAATGAGAATTGAAGCGTGCGGTGGATATCGCTATTTTCTCATCTTCACTGACGATTTGAGATATAGGTATATCTACTTAATGAAGCACAAGTCTGAAACGTTTGAAAAGTTCAAGCGATTTCAGAGTGAAGTTAAGAATCATCATAACAAAATCATGTTCCTACGATCTGATCAAAGAATTTCTGAGTTATGAGTTTGGCAATCACTTAAGACATTGTGGAATTGTTTCGCAGTTGAAGCCACCTGGAACACCACAGGTAATGGTGTGTCCGGACATCGTAATCGAACCTTATGAGATATGGTGCGATCTATGATGTCTCTTACCGATCTACCGCTATTATTTTGAGGTTATGCATTAGAGACAGCTGCATTCACTTTAGATAGGACACCATATAAGTCCGTTGAGAACGACGTATGAACATTGGTTTGGCAAGAAACCAAAGTTGTCGTTTCTTAATGTTTGGGGCTGCGATGCTTAAGGCTTCAGCCGGAGAAGCTCGAACCCAAAGGACAAACACATCTTCATAGGATACCCAAAGGTGACAGTTGGTATACCTTCTATCTCAGATCCGAGGGCAAATTGTTTGTCGCTAAGAACGGGTCCTTTCTCGAGAAGGAGTTTCTCTCGAAAGAATTGAGTGGGAGGAAGATAGAACTTGATGAGGTTGTCGAACCTTTACTTCAACCAGAGAGTGATGCAACACAGAAAGATGTTTTCTGTGGCGCCTACGTCTGTTGAAGAGGAAGTTAATGATAGTGATCATGAAGCTTCGGATCAAGTTGCTATCGAACCTCATAGGTCGACAAGGATATGTACTACTCCTGAGTGGTACGGTAATCCTGTCTTAGATATCATGTTGTTGGACAACAATGAACCTACGAGCTATGGAGAAGCGATGGTGGGCCCGTATTCCGACAAATGGTTAGAAGCCATGAAATCCGAGATAGGATCCATGTATCAGAACAAAGTATGGACTTTGGTGGACTTGCCCGATGATCGGCAAGCCATTGAGATAAATGGATCTTTAAGAAGAAGACGGACGTGGGCGGTAATGTTACCGTCTATGAAGCTCGACTTGTGGGAAAGAGTCTTTTCACAAGTTCAAGGAGTTGACTACGATGAGAATTTCTCACCCGTAGCGATGCTTAAGTCCGTCGGAATCATGTTAGCATTAGCTGTATTTTTCG
Organism: Triticum urartu; assembly: GCF_003073215.2. NCBI lineage: Eukaryota > Viridiplantae > Streptophyta > Magnoliopsida > Poales > Poaceae > Triticum > Triticum urartu. The sequence goes on along the minus strand of NC_053022.1, from coordinate 518,391,340 downwards.
ATTATGAAATCTTACAGATGGATGTCAAAACAAGTTTTCTTACCAGTTTTCGTAAGAAAAGTTGTATGTGATACAATAAAAGGTTTTGTCGATCCTAAGGATGCTAAAAGGTATGCTGGCTCCAGCAATCCTTCTATGGACTAGAGCAAGCATCTCGGAGTCGAATATATGCTTTGATGGAGTGATCAAAGCTTTTAGGTTTATACAATGTTTGCTAGAAACTTGTATTTACAAGAAAGTGAGTGGGAGCACTACAACATTTCTGATAAGTATATGTGGATGACATATTGTTGATTCGAAATAATGTAGAATTTCTGGAAAGCATAAACGGTTGTTTGAAGAGTGATTTTCAAAGGAAGACCTGGATAAAGCTGCTTACATATTGGGCATCAAGATCTATAGAGATAGATCAAGACGCCTGATGATACTTTCAAAGAACGCACACCTTAATTTTGAAGGAGTTCAAAATAGATCAGTCAAAGAAGGGGTTCTTACCTGAGTTGTAAGGTGTGAAGTTGAGTAAGACTCAATTGACCACGGCAGAAGAAAGAGGAAGGACGAAGGTCTCCCCTATGCTTTTGTCATAGGCTCTATACGGTATGCCATGCTGAGTACCGCACCTGATGTGTGCCTTGCCACATGTCTGGCAAGAGGGTACAAAGGTGATCTAGGAGTGGATCACCAGATAGCAGTCAAAATTATCCTTAGAGGAATAAGGAAATGTTTCTCGGTTATGGAGGTGATAAAGAGTTCGACGTAAAGAGTTACGTCGATGCAAGCTTAACACCTATCCGGATAGCTCTGAGTAGAGATACCGGATACGTATAATGGAGCAACAATTTGGAATAGCTCCAAGTGGAACGTGGTAGCAGCATCTACGATATGACATAAAGTTTTGCGAAATACATAGGGATCTGAATATTGCAGACCCGTTGACTACAACCTCTCTCACAAGCATAACATGATCAAACCCAGAACTCATTGAGTGTTAATCACATAGTGATGTGAACTAGATTATTGCTCTAGTAAACTCTTTGGATGTTGGTCACATGGCGATGTGACCTGTGAGTGTTAATCACATGGCGATGTGAACTAGATTATTGACTCTAGTGCAAGTGGGAGACTGTTGGAAATATGCCCTAGAGGCAATAATAAATTAGTTATTATTATATTTCCTTGTTCATGATAATCGTTTATTATCCATGCTAGAATTGTATTGATAGGAAACTCAGATACATGTGTGGATACATAGACAACACCATGTCCCTAGTAAGCCTCTAGTTGACTAGCTCGTTGATCAATAGATGGTTACGGTTTCCTGACCATGGACATTGGATGTCGTTGATAACGGGATCACATCATTAGGAGAATGATGTGATGGACAAGACCCAATCCTAAGCCTAGCACAAGATCGTGTAGTTCGTATGCTAAAGCTTTTCTAATGTCAAGTATCATTTCCTTAGACCATGAGATTGTGCAACTCCTGGATACCGTAGGAGTGCTTTGGGTGTGCCAAACGTCACAACGTAACTGGGTGGCTATAAAGGTGCACTGGGTATCTCCGAAAGTGTCTGTTGGGTTGGCACGAATCGAGACTGGGATTTGTCACTCCGTGTAACGGAGAGGTATCTCTGGGCCCACTCGGTAGGACATCATCATAATGTGCACAATGTGACCAAGGAGTTGATCACGGGATGATGTGTTACAGAACGAGTAAAGAGACTTGCCGGTAACGAGATTGAACAAGGTATCGGGATACCGACGATCGAATCTCGGGCAAGTATCGTACCGAGAGACAAAGGGAATTGTATACGGGATTGATTGAAGATCCTCGACATCGTGGTTCATCGATGAGCATCATAGATGTGGGAGTCAATTTTAAATTTACTCATGATTTGGAGATAAGTTGAAGACGGAGCGATTGAGAGAACGCTCGCCAAAACCTTAAGCAACAAACTTGGAAAAAACTAGGGTTATCGTACTACAAATTACTCATTCAGATGATACCTCTAAATGCGCCATTGTCTAAGAGCAAATGTTCACCGCCCTCTTTGTACTTGCGGTTATGTAGACCTGTCTGAGCAAATAATGTTGGAAGTGGCAAAGGGGTTCAGAGCATATGGGATAATATCAATGCTGTCTGCTAGCTTCAAAAGTAGAGATACATGATTTAGAATTAAGGAATCATAGAGTACATGGTGGCTGAGTTTGTGGCATTAACAATGCTGATGATAAAGAACTTAATTTAAGGGAATAATGTCTCAGATAATTTGTAAATAAATGTTTGCTGTTGGAATATTTTGCCAAAATGGGTCTACCATGAACTGTACAAGCAGGTATGTCCGAGTATTATTTTTTAGGATTTCTCCGAGGAATATGTTGTGGTTTAGTATTGTGGGACTAAACGACATAGGTGGGCGATTAAGAGTAAGATAGCGAAATATGAGAGACAATACATAATCAAAAAAAAGAGAGAGAGGCCAGAAGCCACCTGAACTTTAACTGTGCTAAGACGGCACCGGGTCCCACGAGGGGAAACCAATGGTCGCGCCTGTGCCAGTGGCCAGATCAACCCAGTGGACCTAAGGGCCGAGGACACAACTGCAGAAGTCACAGTGCAGCAGCTGCGTTGTGCTCCCGCCCGGCTGAATGAGGGCAGTGCTCCGACGACGGCCAACGCAAAGGCTGTCTTTTCTTCTCGAGTCTCCTCACTTGCCTCTTCGTTCGCGCCCACATCCGAGCATCAACCTACGAAGTAGACAGACCAGGAGCTATCTCTACTGTGCATCGCCTCCTCCCTCCTCAGTGTCCTCTGTACATGCGTACTTGTTGCTCCGCCATCACAGCCTCATCGTGACTGATTAACGCTGCGATGGCCTAGCAGCAGTCGAATATAATGATCCTCGACCATCCCCAAGAAAGGCCTTGTCTCACCATAACACGTCGTTGTCACGGAAGTGAGGGCAAACACGGCGAAAATGTGATTATAATTCCCTCAAGATCCCCAGAACCAGACTGTGCCCGGGAAGAGACTTCACGTCCGTTGTCCTATTCAGTACCAACCACTAATTCCAGCGGTTACACTCAGTTCTTGATCACGCAGGACGAAGCGCAGAGCATGATATCCATGACAGGATAGAAAGTAGAAAACAATTTAGGTAAGGGGGGAGGAATCTCATGATATTGCGCATACAACGGTGTTAGGATAAATGATAAAGAAAATTTAGCATTGTGCTTCAAATGTTCTTATTGAAAATCGGAGTACCACAGACATGCCTCGAGATAGCATTGACATGGTCATTGGGTAAAGATCAGACTTTGGATTCACAAAGGATCCATCAGGAACAACTTATAGAATAAGTCTTACCATTTCCTCATGGAAGAAATGGCTAAACTTGCTAAAAAGGAAGACTATAACAATGGGTCCTCTGACCCGGTGCGCTAGGCATGACATCACCTTACTGGGCTATACAAAGTCCAATGTTACGGCTTTTGGAAAATGTCCCATCCATCATATCTGACCGAGATTCAGTTCTGATTGGTGTCAGGATACCTCAGACTCACGATGCCTAAGAAGGAAGGGGTGCAACACAACTTGACGAGACGGAGTTGCAAGATTCTTGGTAAATGAACTATGGAAGCAAGTTCCGAATCATGAGTTCATCATTTAACCAAGGAGAGAATGAGGAGATGGCTGATGGACTCAGCGATAATTCATCGAGAATTCCCCAAAAGATGGATTTCCACAATTATGTGAACAAGGAGATAACCTTTGTAGATCAATGATTTAATGAGGTATGCTCAAGGAAAACATACACAATTAACATTGGTTGAAAGGTGTACCCAAAATATGGGCTTAGGTAGCATGATCAATGTTAATGGTGATTCAATAACCAATAGTCTAAGAATGAACTATCAACCATTAACTTGGAAGCAATAGGGTTGCTAGAAGTTTTGAAGTCGCACCTCATAGTTCAATTGCCGGTTTTTCGGTTAGAAACAACACGGGGACCAAGGAGTGAACGGATATGGCAAGGAGTATCACCTGTATCAAGAATTCTTAAGAGGTGGTGAAATTCTCACGACATTCTTGACATAAAAGATGGTAATACTCCAAGGCAAAGAACAAATGCTGGATAGCAAGGATCTCAAGGTATATCACGAAACACGAACAAGTTTGTGTTGAACGGAAGGCAATAAAGTGGTCGATGATAACACAAATCATCGAGGCAAGGATGGTACTTCTCATCATGAATTCAATTGATATCCTGGAAGGAGTCAAAATGTTGAAGATTTTCACGACATACTTGTCGAGGGGTTTCATGAGGTTATAATTGATCATTGATGACATCAAGCAAAAGGAAGGGTGAAGCAAAAGTTATCAGAACCATGGGTATGAAACAAACTCGAAATCAAGTTTGCTATGCAAGAAGAAATGATATGACAAGGAAGATCGACGTAAGGTTAGCTCACTGTCGAAATTTGTGCTCGTGAAGAAGGACCAGGTAATACAGTTAAAAATTAGCCCAATAAGGGTATAGCCGATCAGGCTAGGAATGACTTGAAGGATTATTAAACTCATAAGCAACAAAAATTAATTAGGGTTATTGAACCGGAATGCGAAATCGGTTCACATATCGGTGTTCTTAGTTGACGACAACCCAGAACCCAGAAAAATTGGAATCGGTGAGAAATAACAGTTGATGAAGAACCCATAAGAAGTTATGCAGTTCCATGACATTATCAAGATATCATAGTGTAATACTCGACGGTAGATCAAAGTAAAGGTTGGACAGGTGCAATGATCTGCACAAGACAAGTACTTCAACTTGTCCGATAAATGGTATTAATGAGAAAATATGGTCAGAACCATGATTGCAAAGGACCAAACATAGATACAGGATGAACTTATAACAAGGGGATTATTATCATTTGCAATAAGCTTCGATGATAAGTTCCACATCGGGTCCATGGGCATGAACGCAAAGGCTC
>NC_053022.1:518374143-518385348 GCF_003073215.2 Triticum urartu | reverse complement strand
AAAAATGAAGATGAGATATATTACTTAAGAACTCCCACTTAGAAAGACATCCCTCTAATCTTCTAAGTGATTATGCGATCCAAATCAACTAAACCATAATCGATCATCATGTGAAATGGAGTAGTTTTCAATGGTGAACATTACTATGTTGATCATATCTACTATATGATTCACGCTCGAGCTTTCGGTCTCAGTGTTCCGAGGCCATATCTGTATATGCTAGGCTCGTCAAGTATAACCCGAGTATTCTGCGTGTGCAAAACTAGCTTACACCCGTTGTAGATGGACGTAGAGCTTATCACACCCGATCATCACGTGGTGTCTGGGCACGACGAACTTTGGCAACGGTGCATACTCAGGGAAAACACTTCTTGATAATTTAGTGAGAGATCATCTTATAATGCTACCGTCAATCAAAGCAAGATAAGATGTATAAAAAGATAAACATCACATGCAATCAATATAAGTGATATGATATGGCCATCATCATCTTGTGCCTGTGATCTCCATCTCCGAAGCACCGTCATGATCACCATCGTCACCGGCGCGACACCTTGATCTCCATCGTAGCATCGTTGTCGTCTCGCCAATCTTATGCTTCCACGACTATCGCTACCGCTTAGTGATAAAGTAAAGCATTACATCGCGATTGCATTGCATACAATAAAGCGACAACCATATGGCTCCTGCCAGTTGCCGATAACTCGGTTACAAAACATGATCATCTCATACAATAAAATTCAGCATCATGCCTTGACCATATCACATCACAACATGCCCTGCAAAAACAAGTTAGACGTCCTCTACTTTGTTGTTGCAAGTTTTACGTGGCTGCTACGGGTTTAAGCAAGAACCAATCTCACCTACGCATCAAAACCACAACGATAGTTTGTCAAATAGACTCTGTTTTAACCTTCGCAAGGACCGGGTGTAGCCACACCTGGTTCAACTAAAGTTGGAGAGACAGTCGGCCCCAAGCCCCTTTGTGCAAAGCACGTCGGGAGAACCGGTCTCGCGTAAGCGTACGCGTAATGTTTATCCGGGTCATCACGTCCAACAATACCGCCGAACCAAGTATGACATGCTGGTAGGCAGTATGACTTATATCGCCCACAACTCACTTGTGTTATACTCGTGCAAATAACATCAAACCATAAAACCTAGGCTCTAATACCACTGTTGGGTTTCGTAGTATTTCAAAAAATTTCTACGCACACCGCAAGATCATGTGATGCAAAGCAACGAGAGGGAGAGTGTTGTCTACGTACCCACGCAGACCGACTGCGGAAGCGTTGACACAACGTAGAGGAAGTAGTCATACGTCTTCCCGATCCGACCGATCCAAGCACCGTTACTCCGGCACCTTTGAGTTCTTAGCACACGTACAGCTCGATGACGATCCCCGGGCTCCAATCCAGCAAAGCGTCAGGGAGGAGTTCCGTCAGCATGACGGCGTGGTGACGATCTTGATGTTCTACCGTCGCAGGGCTTCGCCTAAGCACTGCTACAATATAATCGAGGTGGAATATGGTGGCAGGGGGCACCGCACACGGCTAAGGAACGATCTCAATGATCAACTTGTGTGTCTAGGGGTGCCCCCTGCCTCCGTATATAAAGGAGCCAAGGGGAGGGGGCCGGCCGGCCAAGGAGGGCGCGCCAAGGGAGTCCTACTCCCTCTGGGAGTAGGATTCCTCCCCCCAATCCTAGTTGGAGTAGGATTCGCTGAGGGGGAAAGAGAGAGAGGGGGGCCGGCCACCTCTCCTTGTCCTAATAGGACTAGGGGAGGGGGGAGGCGTGCGTCCCATCTTGGGCTGCCCCTTATCCTTTCCACTAAAGCCCATTAAGGCCCATAAGCTCCCGGGGGGTTCCGGTAACCTCCCGGTACTCCGGTAAAATACCGATTTCACCCGGAACACTTCCGATATCCAAACATAGGCTTCCAATATATCAATCTTTATGTCTCGACCATTTCGAGACTCCTCGTCATGTCCGTGATCACATCCGGGACTCCGAACTAACTTCGGTACATCAAAATGCATAAACTCATAATAACTGTCATCGTAACGTTAAGCGTGCGGACCCTACGGTTCGAGAACAATGTAGACATGACCGAGACACGTCTCCGGTCAATAACCAATAGCGGAACCTGGATGCTCATATTGGCTCCTACATATTCTACGAAGATCTTTATCGGTCAGACCGCATAACAACATACGTTGTTCCCTTTGTCATCGGTATGTTACTTGCCCGAGATTCGATCGTCGGTATCCAATACCTAGTTCAATCTCGTTACCGGCAAGTCTCTTTACTCGTCTGTAATACATCTTCTCGCAACTAACTCATTAGTTGCAATGCTTGCAAGGCTTAGTGATGTGCATTACCGAGAGGGCCCAGAGATACCTCTCCGACAATCGGAGTGACAAATCCTAATCTCGAAATACGCCAACCCAACATTACCTTTGGAGACACCTGTAGAGCTCCTTTATAATCACCCAGTTACGTTGTGACGTTTGGTAGCACACAAAGTGTTCCTCCGAGTAAACGGGAGTTGCATAATCTCATAGTCATAGGAACATGTATAAGTCATGAAGAAAGCAATAGCAACATACTAAACGATCGGGTGCTAAGCTAATGAAATGGGTCATGTCAATCAGATCATTCAACTAATGATGTGATCCCCGTTAATCAAATAACAACACTTTGTTCATGGTTAGGAAACACAATCATCTTTGATTAACGAGCTAGTCAAGTAGAGGCATACTAGTGACACTAAGTTTGTCTATGTATTCACACATGTATTATGTCTCCGGTTAATACAATTCTAGCATGAATAATAAACATTTATCATGATATAAGGAAATAAATAATAACTTTATTATTGCCTCTAGGGCATATTTTCTCACGTCACGAGGAGTTCCGGAATGGTCCGGAGGTAAAGATTTATATATGGGAAGTCATCATACGGTCACCGGAATAATTCGGGGGTTACCGGTATTGTACCGGGACCACCGGAGGGGTTCCGGGGGTCCACCGGAGGGTCCACCTGCCCCGGAGGGCCCTATGGGCTGTATGTGGAGAGGGACCAGCCCCTTAGTGGGCTGGGCGCCTCCCCCTAGGGCCCATGCGCCTAGGGTTTGGGGGAACCCTAAAGGGGGGGGGCGCCCCCTTGCCTTGGGGGGCAAGGCAACCCCCCTTGGCGCCGCCCCCTCCTCAGATTGGATCTGAGGGGCCGGCCCCCCTCTCCCTTGCCCCTATATATATGTGGGGGTTGGGAGGGCAGCCGCACCCAAGTTCTGGCGCAGCCCTCCCCCTCTCCCAAGTCCTCCTCTTCTCCTACGGTGCTTGGCGAAGCCCTGCAGGATTACCACGCTCCTCCTTCACCACCATGCCGTCGTGCTGCTGCTGGATGGACGTTCCCCAACCTGGGCTCTTCCCAACCTCTCCCTCCTTGCTGGATCAAGGCTGGGAGACGTCACCGGGCTGTACGTGTGTTGAACGCGGAGGTGCCGTCCGTTCGGCACTAGGATCATCGGTGATTTGGATCACGACGAGTACGACTCCATCAACCCCGTTCACTTGAACGCTTCCGCTTAGCGATCTACAAGGGTATGTAGATGCACTCTCCTTCCCCTCGTTGCTAGATTACTCCATAGATTGATCTTGGTGATGCGTAGAAAATTTTAAATTTCTGCTATGTTCCCCAACAGTGGCATCATGAGCTAGGTCTATGCGTAGTTTCTATGCACGAGTAGAACACAAAGTAGTTGTGGGCGTCGATATTTGTCAATTTACTTGCCGTTACTAGTCTTATCTTGATTCGGCGGCATCGTGGGATGAAGCGGCCCGGACCGACCTTACACGTACGCTTACGTGAGACTGGTTCCACCGACTGACATGCACTAGTTGCATAAGGTGGCTAGCGGGTGTCTGTCTCTCCCACTTTAGTCGGATCGGATTCGATGAAAAGGGTCCTTATGAAGGGTAAATAGAAATTGGCATATCATGTTGTGGTTTTGGCGTAGGTAAGAAACGTTCTTGCTAGAAACCTATAGCAGCCACGTAAAAACTTGCAACAACAATTAGAGGACGTCTAACTTGTTTTTGCAGCATATGCGTGTGATGTGATATGGCCAAAAGGATGTGATGAATGATATATGTGATGTATGAGATTGATCATGTTCTTGTAATAGGAATCACGACTTGCATGTCGATGAGTATAGACAACCGGCAGGAGCCATAGGAGTTGTCTTTAATTTATTTATGACCTTGCGTGTCAACATAAACGTCATGTAATTACTTTACTTTATTGCTAAAGCGTTAGCCATAGTAGTAGAAGTAATAGATGACGAGACAACTTCAAGAAGACACAATGATGGAGATCATGATGATGGAGATCATGGTGTCATGCCGGTGACAACGATGATCATGGAGCCCCGAAGATGGAGATCAAAAGGAGCAAATGATATTGGCCATATCATGTCACTATTTGATTGCATGTGATGTTTATCATGTTTACATCTTATTTTCTTAGAACTGACGGTAGCTTAAATAAGATGATCCCTCACTAAAATTTCAAGAAAGTGTTCACCCCTAGTACTTGATTATTGAAGCACCACGGGATGAGAGAGATAGTTATACCGAGTAGTCGAGCTAGTATTCGTTTCTTTACGAAAAAGTACAACACTAGTACTCTGATAGGATTTAATTCAATGGTCAACTAGTTCAACATCTTAATTCGAGTCAGATGTATTATCAATTCTAATATCAAACTGAGTTACTGATAATGACTCAACAATGGTGTCGTATAGCATGAATATCTACATCCCGCGCATACACTACATTGACTTGACAAGTCCAGGCACTGATCAGAAGCACATGGACAGGAACACGGAAGACCGAAAGGATCGACGCGAATGAGTCGTAGAGTAAGCATACATCATACATGAATATCTTTACAACTTCGATGTTGATCTAGTCCATTCACATCATGATCGGACACGGCCTAGTTGACTCGGATCATGTTTCACTTAGATGACTAGAGGGATGTCTATCTGAGTGGGAGTTCATTAAATAATTTGATTAGATGAACTCAATTATCATGAACATAGTCTAAATTGTCTTTGCAAATATGTTGTAGATAAATAGCTCACGTTGTAGCTCCCTGTTTCAATACGTTCCTAGAGAAAGATTAAGTTGAAAGATATTGTAAGCAATGATGCGGACTAGGTCCGGTGTCCGAGGAGTGTCCTCACTGCTACATAGAAGGCTTACGTCTTTGATGCCACCGCTCGATGTGCAAACCCCTACAACGTCGTCTGTGGATGTTGTGAACACCTGACAGACACATCCTGATGACTACTTGATAGTTTAGTGCACCATACTTTACGGCTTAGAATCGGGATTCCAATGACGTTTTGAACGCCATAGAACATATGAGATGTTCCAAGAGCTGAAATTGGGATTTCAGGCTCATGCCCGTGTTGAGAGGTGTGAGACCTCTGACAAGTTCTTTTGCCAACAAGATGGAGGAGAATAGCTCAGCTAGTGAGCATGTGCTCAGAATGTCTGGGTGCTACAATCACTTAAATCAAGTGGGAGTTAAACTTCCAGATAAGATAGTGATTGATAGAGTTCTCTAGCCACTATCACTAAGCTACTAGATCTTCGTGATGAACTATGACATGCAAGGGATGGAGTTGATCCCGGAGCTGTTCGCGGTGCTTAAGACCGCAAAAGGTAGAAATCAAGAAGGAGCATCAAGTGTTGATGGTTTAACAAGACCACTGGTTTCAAGAAGGGCAAGGGCTAGAAGGGAAACTTCATGGATGGCAAACCAGTTGCCGCTCCAGTGAAAGGAACCCAAGGTTGAGCCCAAACCCGAGACTAAGTGCTTCTATTGTAAGGGGAACGGTCAGCTGGTAGCGGATTACCAAGATGCAGGTCCACGATAAGAGAAAGGCGTGGCAACTATCGAACAAAGTAATATTATCCACGGGTTATTTAACCGTGGCTAGCTACTCCGCGCTGGTAGCGAACCTGGTACATCTGGTATAGCCGGTTAAGTCTGCTATACCCTGTGGACTGAAGCACAAATCTACGGACTAGAGAGCGAGAGCTGGGCCGAAGGGCGAGTGACGCTGTTGTGTTGGAAGTGTTTTCCAAGTGATGAGATCACCATCCCATGCTCCATCTGCTTCGGGATTAGTATTGAACCTAGATAAATGTTATCAGGTGTCTACGTTGAGCATGAATATGATTAGATCATGTTCATTGCAATACGGTTATTCATTTAAGTTAGAGAATAATGGTTATTCTGTTTACATGAATGATATCTTTCATGGTCATGCACCCTATGTGAATGGTTCATTGAATCTCGGTCGTGGTAATACACATGTTCACGCCAAAAGATGTAGAGTTAATAATGATAGTACCACTTTCTCGTGGCACTGCCGCTTAGGTCATATTGATAAGATGCATGAAGAAACTCCATGTCGATGGATGTTTGGAGTCACTTGATTTTGAATCGCTTGACACATGCGAGCCATGCCTCATGGGCAGGATGACTAAGACCCCGCTTTCAGGTACAATGAAACGGGCAAGTGACTTGTTGGAAATCATACATGCTGATGCATGTGATCCAATGAGAATTGAAGCGTGCGGCGGATATCGCTATTTTCTCATCTTCACTGACGATTTGAGTAGATATAGGTATATTTACTTAATGAAGCACAAGTCTGAAACGTTTGAAAAATTCAAGCGATTTCAGAGTGAAGTTAAGAATCATCATAACAAGAAGATCAAATTCCTATGATCTGATCAATGAGAATATCTGAGTTATGAGTTTGGCAAACAGTTAAGACATTATGGAATTGTTTCACAGTTGAAGCCACCTGGAACACCACTGGGTATGGTGTGTCCGGACGTCGTAATCGAACCTTATGAGATATGGTGCGATCTATGATGTCTCTTACGATCTACCGTTTTCATTTTGAGGTTATGCGTTAGAGACAGCTGCATTCACTTTAGATAGGACACCATCTAAGTCCGTTGAGACGGCGTCGTATGAACATTGGTTTGGCAAGAAACCAAAGTTGTCGTTTCTTAATGTTTGGGGCTGCGATGCTTAAGGCTTCAGCCGGAGAAGCTCGAACCCAAAGCAGACAAACACATCTTCATAGGATACCCAAAGGTGACAGTGGTATACCTTCTATCTCAGATCCGAGGGCAAATTGTTTGTCGCTAAGAAAGGTCCTTTCTCGAGAAGGAGTTTCTCTCGAAAGAATTGAGTAGGAGAGAAAAGATAGAACGTTGATGAGTGTGAACCATGAGTTGCAACCATAGAGAGGTGCAGAGCACAAAAAAGGAAAAGAAAGTATATCATGGTGCGACACATACAGGTCTGAGTGAGTAAAAAAATGATAGTAAGAGGGCTACAGGAGCATTCGGAATCAAGAGTATGCATAATACAAGAACCTCAGTAGGTCCGACAAGGCTAGAAATGTACTACTAGCCTAGAGTGAGGTACAGGTAAGAAACAGTCGGTTAAATGAATAGATATCATGTTGTTACAGAAACAATGAACCTACGAGCTATGGAGAAGCGATGGTGGGCCCGTATTCCGACAAATGGTTAGAAGCCATGAAATCCGAGATAGGATCCATATATCAGAACAAAGTATGGACTTTGGTGGACTTGCCCGATGATCGGCAAGCCATTGAGATAAATGGATCTTTAAGAAGAAGACGGACGTGGGCGGTAATGTTACCGTCTATGAAGCTCGACTTGTGGGAAAGAGTCTTTTCACAAGTTCAAGGAGTTGACTACGATGAGAATTTCTCACCCGTAGCGATGCTTAAGTCCATCGGAATCATGTTAGCATTAGCTGTATTTTTCGATTATGAAATCTACAGATGGATGTCAAAACAAGTTTTCTTACCAGTTTTCGTAAGAAAAGTTGTATGTGATACAATAAAAGGTTTTGTCGATCCTAAGGATGCTAAAAGGTATGCTGGCTCCAGCAATCCTTCTATGGACTAGAGCAAGCATCTCGGAATCGGAATATATGTTTTGATGGAGTGATCAAAGCTTTTAGGTTTATACAATGTTTGCTAGAAACTTGTATTTACAAGAAAGTGAGTGGGAGCACTACAACATTTCTGATAAGTATATGTGGATGACATATTGTTGATCTCGAAATAATGTAGAATTTCTGGAAAGCATAAACGGTTGTTTGAAGAGTGTTTTTCAAAGGAAGACCTGGATAAAGCTGCTTACTATATTGGGCATCAAGATCTATAGAGATAGATCAAGACGCCTGATGAGTACTTTCAAAGAACGCACACCTTGACATGTTTTTGAAGGAGTTCAAAATAGATCAGTCAAAGAAGGGGTTCTTACCTGAGTTGTAAGGTGTGAAGTTGAGTAAGACTCAAAGCTTGACCACGGCAGAAGAAAGAGGAAGGACGAAGGTCGTCCCCTATGCTTTTGTCATAGGCTCTATACGGTATGCCATGCTGAAGTACCGCACCTGATGTGTGCCTTGCCACATGTCTGGCAAGAGGGTACAAAGGTGATCTAGGAGTAGATCACCAGATAGCGGTCAAAATTATCCTTAGAGGAATAAGGAAATGTTTCTCGGTTATGGAGGTGATAAAGAGTTCGACGTAAAGAGTTACGTCGATGCAAGCTTAACACCTATCCGGATAGCTCTGAGTAGAGATACCGGATACGTATAATGGAGCAACAATTTGGAATAGCTCCAAGTGGAACGTGGTAGCAGCATCTACGATATAAAGTTTTGCGAAATACATAGGGATCTGAATATGGCAAGACCCGTTGACTACAACCTCTCTCACAAGCATAACATGATCAAACCCAGAACTCTTTGAGTGTTAATCACATAGTGATGTGAACTAGATCATTGAGTCTAGTAGACTCTTGGATGTTGGTCACATGGCGATGTGACCTGTGAGTGTTAATCACATGGCGATGTGAACTAGATTATTGACTCTAGTGCAAGTGGGAGACTGCTGGAAATATGCCCTAGAGGCAATAATAAATTGGTTATTATTATATTTCTGTTCATGATAATCTGTTTATATCCATGCTAGAATTGTATTGATAGGAAACTCAGATACATGTGTGGATACATAGACAACACCATGTCCCTAGTAAGCCTCTAGTTGACTAGCTCGTTGATCAATAGATGGTTACGGTTTCCTGACCATGGACATTGGATGTCGTTGATAACGGGATCACATCATTAGGAGAATGATGTGATGGACAAGACCCAATCCTAAGCCTAGCACAAAGATGTTGTTCATATCTGTATAGCTTATTGCTATCAATTGCTTTTTTCTAATGTCAGCACATTTTCACTATATCATGAGATTTGTTTGTTCAACTCCAGATCTACCGGCGTAGGAAATTGCTTTTGGTGTACAAACGTTTCACTAACTGTAACTTTTGTCGGTCTATATAAGGTTCCTCATGGTTCCTATTTCTGCGTAGTTTTCCTGACCAGTGTCTGTGGTTGGCACGAATCGGTATGAACTGGATTTGTTCTTCCGTGTAAAGAAAGTATCTGTCTCGGGCCCCTTCATATTCGGCACATTCATCATAATGTGCATCTATGGTGACTCTAAGGAGAATTTGATTCATCGGTGAATGTATGTGATTTACCAGTATACGACGTTAAGTAGACTTGCCGTAACGAGATTGACCAAGGTTTCATTCAGGGGTATCTCGATCATTATCGTGAGGTATTTTCATCTAGAATTTCGAATCTCGGCAAGTAATTCTGTAGCCGACTAAGACAAAGGGAATCTGTATACGGTGTATTTCAATTAGAATCCTTGCACCACGGAATCATAAAGATAGATCATATTTTTCAGAGTTCATTTTTGTAGGTGATTTTCAATTTCCACGGGTCAGTTTGTAAACGATGAAAAAATGTAGCTAAATATAAATTTTTCTTTTCTGCTTTAACTGTGGATCCATTGTTGGTAGCTCATATAATGGGTATCATCAATCTCCGCTGTTGTTATTGACCCGAGAGTGTCACGTGCCATAGATCTGCATGACTCCATCTGCTATGTGTCTAGCAAGCTAGTATAGGTTCTATAAGCTAGTGGTTTATATGGGAATAGAATTACGTGGTTCTGATATTTTTGTTCGGTTTCTTTTTTTCTGCTATATTGTATTTTGTCTCTAATCCGGATTAGATCTCCGTACACTGAATCCAGAGGAAGTTCCGGAAATGGCGTGAGGTAAATATTTATTATATTGGGAATGCCTATTCATGTATATAGTTTTTCCTTCTTTCAGACTATCAAGTGTTCTTTATTTCGTATAGATCTATATCTTTGGGTTTCACCGTATGTCTGTACTCATTGGACCTACCGTGAAGGGTGTTTCGCGGGTCTCAGCACCGGAAAGGTCACCTGCCCTCAGAGATGGCGCATGGACGTAATGATGGGAAGGAGTCCAGTCCCCGTAGACTGTCTGATAACTCGCGCGCACTACCAGCCTTTAAGGCCCATGTCATAAAAGGAAGGTTTGGAGAAGACACCTGCTACACGGGCGCGCGCCCCTTGACGCTTGGGGGCAAGGCAACCCCCCTTGGCCGCCGCCCCCTCCTCAGATTGGATCTGAGGGGGCCGACCCCCCTCTCCCTTGCCCCTATATATATGTGGGGGTTGGGAGGGCAGCCGCACCCAAGTTTTGGCGCAACCCTCCCCCTCTCCCAAGTCCTCCTCTTCTCCTACGGTGCTTGGCGAAGCCCTGCAGGATTACCACACTCCTCCTTCACCACCATGCCGTCGTGCTGCTGCTGGATGGAGTCTTCCCCAACCTCTCCTTCTCCCCTTGCTGGATCAAGGCGTAGGAGACGTCACCGGGCTGTACGTGTGTTGAACGCGGAGGTGCCGTCCGTTCGGCACTAGGATCATTGGTGATTTGGATCACGACGAGTATGACTCCATCAACCCCGTTCACTTGAACGCTTCCTCTTAGCGATCTACAAGGGTATGTAGATGCACTCCCCTTCCCCTCGTTGCTAGATTACTCCATAGATTGATCTTGGTGATGCGTAGAAAATTTTAAATTTCTGCTACGTTTCCCAACAAAGAGTTGTGGGCGATAATAGTTGTCGGTGTCAAAACCGGCAGATCTCGGGTAGGAGGTCCCGAACTGTGCGTCTAAGGC
>NC_053022.1:518360649-518373143 GCF_003073215.2 Triticum urartu | reverse complement strand
CTACTCCTTCTTTATAAAGATGTGGGTCATCCCAAAAGTAATGTCTCAAATCATAGAAGAACTTTTTCTTTTGCTGGTATGTGAAGTTAGGTGGTATAAATTAGCAACAATATAATTAGCATAATCAGCATACCATGGAGTACTACGAGAAGTACTTATAACATTTAATTGTTCATCAGGAAAGCTATCATTAATAGGTAGTGGGTCATCAAGAATATTTTCTAACCTAGACAGGTTGTCTGCAACGGGGTTCTCAGCTCCCTTTCTATCAACAATATGCAAATCAAATTCTTGTAGCAAGAGAACCCATCTAATAAGTCTAGGTTTAGCATCTTTCTTTTCCATAAGATATTTAATAGCAGCATGATCAGTTTGAATAGTTACTTTAGAATCAACAATATAAGATCTGAACTTATCACAAGCAAATACAACTGCTAAAAGTTCTTTTTCAGTAGTAGCATAATTTCTTTGAGCATTGTCTAGAGTCTTACTAGCATAATGGATAACATTTAATTTCTTATCAACTCTTTGCCCTAGAACAACACCTACAGCATAATCACTAGCATCACACATAATTTCAAAGGGTAAATTCCAATCAGGTGGCTGAACAATAGGTGCAGAGACTAATGCTTTCTTAAGTATTTCAAATGCTTCTACACAATCATCATCAAAGACAAATGGTACATCTTTTTGTAATAAATTAGTCAGAGGCCGAGAAATTTTTGAGAAGTCCTTAATGAACCTCCTATAAAATCCGGCGTGACCAAGGAAACTTCTTATACCTTTGATGTCCTTGGGACATGGCATCTTTTCAATAGCATCAACCTTGGCTTTATCAACTTCAATACCTCTTTCAGAAACTTTGTGCCCCAAGACAATACCTTCATTAACCATAAAGTGGCACTTTTCCCAATTCAAGACAAGATTAGTTTCTTCACATCTCTGCAAAACTCGATCAAGATTGCTCAAGCAATCATCAAAAGAGGAACCATAGACGGAAAAGTCGTCCATGAAAACCTCACAAATCTTTTCACAAAAGTCAGAGAATATAGCCATCATGCATCTTTGAAAGGTAGCAGGTGCATTACATAAACCAAAAGGCATACGTCTATAAGCAAAAGTACCAAAAGGGCATGTAAAAGTAGTCTTTGATTGATCTTCTAGCCAACACGGGTATTTGAGAGAAACCAGAATAACCATCTAGAAAGCAATAGTGTGTATGTTTGCATAATCTTTCTAGCATTTGATCAATAAAAGGTAAGGGGTAATGATCTTTCTTAGTAGCTTTATTTAATATGCGGAAATCAATTACCATCCTATAACCTGTGATAATTCTTTGAGGAATCAATTCATCTTTATCATTAGGGAACAACAGTAATACCTCCCTTCTTAGGGACACAATGGACAGGACTTACCCACTGACTATCAGCAACGGGTAAATTATACCTGCCTCCAGAAGCTTGAGTATTTCCTTCCTTACCACTTCTTTCATTTTAGGATTCAAAATGTCGTTGAGGATCACATACTGGTTTTAGCATCCGCTTCCAAATTTATTTATGCTGACATAGAGTGGGACTAATGCCCTTAAGATCAATAAGAGTATATTCCAATAGGCGGGCAACGGTGCTTCTCAGAGAGTTTTTCAATAATCCTTTCTTCTTCATGCTCTGAAAGGTTAGCACTAATATAACAAGATATATTTTCTTTTCATCAAGATAAGCATACTTAAGATTATCAGGCAACGGTTTAAGCTCAAACGGGATCACCCTTGGGTGGAGGAGGATCCCCTAGGATTTCAACAGGCAAATTGTGTTTCAGAATAGGTTCCTGTTTAAAGAATATTTCATCTATTTCCTTTCTTTCATTCATAAACATATCATTTTCATGGTCTAGCAAATAGTGTTCTAAAGGATCACTAGGAGGTACAGCAATAGAAGCAAGACCAATAATTTCATCCTTACTAGGCAATTCTTCCTCACGATGTTGTTTACTGAATTTAGAGAAATTAAACTCATGAACCATATCATCCAAGCCAACAGTAACAACATTCTTTTTGCAGTCTATCGTAGCATTAACAGTATTCAAGAAGGGTCTACCAAAAATAATGGGACAAAAGCTATCTTGTGGAGAACCAAGAACAAGAAAGTCAGCGGGATATTTGGTTTTCCCACACAAGACTTCAACATCTCTAACAATTCCCATTGCAGATATAGTATCTCTATTGGCAAGTTTAATTGTAACATCAATATCTTCTAACTCAGCAGGTGCGATATCATGCATAATTTCTTTATATAAGTCAATGGGTATAACACTAGCACTAGCACCCATATCACATAAGCCATGATAACAATGATCTCCTATTTTAACAGAAATAACAGGCACGCCTACCACAGGTCTATGTTTATCTCTATCACAGGGTTTAGCAATTCTAGCAGTTTCACCAGAGAATTCAATGACATGCCCATCAATATTATCAGACAAGAGATCTTTAACAATAGCAATATTAGGTTCTACTTTGACTTGCTCAGGAGGTGTATAAGTTCTAGTATTGCTTTTACGAACAACAGTTGAAGCTTTAGATGATCCTTTACTCTAGCAGGGAAAGGTGGTTTCTCAACATAAGAGGTGGGAACAATAGGATCATTATAAGTGATGGTCTTTTCTTCAACTTTAAATAGGTGCAGATACTTTTACTTTTATGGGAGGATGATATTTAAACCGCTCTTCTCCTTGGGGAGATTCAACATAAGTAAAAGATTCACAGAAAGAAGCTACTAATCTTAGAGTCAAGTCCATATTTAGTGCTAAACTTACGGAAAATATCGGTATCCCATAAAAGATTTTACACAATCAAACTTAAGGTGTCATACTGACTCCTTACCGTCCGAGGTCCCAATCTTCAGAGTTGCGTTTAATTCTATCCAATAAATTCCATCTGAATTCAATAGTCTTCATCATAAAAGAGCCAGCACAAGAAGTATCGAGCATGGTGCGATTGTTATCAGAAAGCCGAGCATAAAAATTCTGGAAGAATTGTCAATTTTGAGAGCTCATGATTGGGGCATGAATATAACATTGATTTAAGCCTCCCCCAAGCTTGAGCGATGCTTTCTCCTTCGCAAGGCCAAAAATCTTATGTTTACTAATTGGAATCACCATATGAGGCTCCACGTTAATTCTAGAGAAATAACAATAATAAACGTAGGATTGTTTAATATACAACTAGGATTAAAAGAAATCTATACGTTTCACATAAGAGTCCTATAAGGTTACACAATAGAAACGGGTCCATCTGCAAGTTAAAACAAAAATAAAAGTGTCCTAGACACTTACGGCCAGCCACCAAGGAAAAACAATAAATAAAAAAGAACCCATAGCAACACGTTTCCATTGATGGATCGGATTGTGATGATCTAATGTTTGGCCCACATGGTAAGTTTCAGGTAAACAGATATCTCATGCATTCAGATGTTGGTTTTAGCCTGCTAGATGGATTCACCTCAAAATCTATACACGTAACATACAAGTGCCACCTAGCCTAAGAAGCTAGCACACAGTCAATCCATCGATGTATTTGGCGTCTGTTCTGTTCAGGGAAGTTGCCATGACGTTCCGCCGAGATCCATCCGATCATAGCCGGCAGAAGCGAGATCAAGTACCTATGCCTACACGGCTGCAGACGTATCGTATGTATGTACTGCACCTAGATAAAATCAATCAAGCAGCCTGCATGCCTGCTTGCTATACTTTAGAATGATAGCAATACGAAACTGTATAACAAATCTGATGCATGTGATCTATTTATTTGCAAATATTTTATGTGTTTATAGGAGCGGCTTATCCAAAGATGAGTTGGGGATCTGCATGCGTATATATATAGAGATATATATAGGATTCAGTCATAATACAGGATGCATGCGTACAAGTGATATGTACAGTGTTCTCCAAAAAATACATAAGAGCATTTTTTTCACAAACAATAGAGTTAACTTAGACTACCACGCAAAAAAAGATTTAATATAGACATAAAAAAATAAAGAGCTTTGGGATACACCCGCAAGAAAAGAGAGTTAATTTTTTACTCTCTTTAGGATATAATACACTGCATGTTTTTGTTAAAAACAATTATGTTGTCTCCCTCCCTCGGTCGCCAACTTCTTATCACCTGGATGATGTGAAGTTTTGTAAAAGTCTATGATTGTAACCAAAAAGCAAAAAGATAAACATTCAAATTATGTAGTCCTGCAACCTACTTCAATGCTTCTATTTTTATGGTTATTAGCTTCGCCATATATCCCACAAAAAAGATTCAATGTATATATTTCCTCAGTTCATTATTTAAGGCATAACACAATTTGTGACAAGCGGTGCAAAATATGTAAAATAAATTTTTTAAGTATGCAATTTGCGAACTAAAAAATTCTAACTAATTATGACATACATAATTTTAAAAATATTTCCTAGCTTCGATAATGACCGATAGAAACCATTTTGTATTGTTTCTTTTCAAATAACATATATAAACAAAATTATATTTTTAAGCCATATTGCATTAGAATATTTTAAGTTGTTATTTCTCAAGGACTAAGAAAAAGTTATTACTATGTATGACAAAGTTGCAGCATAAAAAAGCGAGTAAATGATGTGTGACATCTATTTGCACGTCTCAAAGACTAAAATCCACATGATTTGAAAGTTTTGTAACCATCTAATTCTTCGTCAATAAAGAATCAACACTTCTCATCATTAACTAACGGATAAGAATTTATATATTGGTTAAAGAATGTACACTCGCAACCATTTATAATACTTCATGCCCTAGGAGAAGAGTAATGAGTTAAACCATTCTTAAAGTTTTGTAATTACCGCTCAACAAAAAACAATCCCATTTATCTCAAATTGATAAAGGTAACTGAGACAAAATTTATGGATGCAAAAATTGTGTTGTTTTACCAAAATATTAATCAATTTGTATCTTTCTATTTTTCAATCATGTATCATTTTTGCCAATAATTTGTCCACCATAGGTTGGTTTTTATATTTTTTTGAATTACTACCATGAATTAGGCATCAATTTCACATTTTGTACTGGACATACATCGATTTATACATTGGCACAAATTATGGTTGTGCACTAAATTCAAAGGATAAACAATGTGACTGTGATTTTCAAAAGTACACTCATAATAAAAATTATAAATGCTATTCAACTTTTATTATTTTTTTCAAAGAAATATTAAACACCAAGTTTTTGGACACAAGTCGCTAGCCCGTGCAGCTGCACGGGTTGATGACGCCATTTCCATCATCTGGGACTGGGAGAAGGTTAGCCAAAGGACGAACCTTGCACGCCGTGGAGCGAGGGTGGATCACGATGAACAAGATGCATAGGGTAAATACTTTTGATGAAATTCCAATTTCTTCTTTTATAGTTCCTGACTTCGTATCATCACATAGCCTATACCATGTCGATGCGTCTCCCCTCCAAAGATAAAGGGAAAGCCTTCTTCTTAACAACATCATCGGGTATACCTGCAAGCTTAAATAATCCACAAATATCATCCAAATAGCGTAGATGCTCGTCGGGATGCTTTGTCCCATCTCCTGTAAAAGTATTAGCCAGCAGTTTTTCCATAATACCCGAAGGAAATGCAAAAGGAGTTTCATTTTCAATAGGTTCAGTAGGTTGAGGAGCAACTCTTTGCTCTACTGGACGGGGTGAAGATACCCCGAACAAGCCCCTCAGAGATTAGTTTCCATAGTAACAAGTGACAAAAATTTCAGCACACTATATAAATTTTTACCAAATTCCACCTACCAAAGGCGCTACACTCCCCGGCAACGGCGCCAGAAAAGAGTCTTGATGACCCACAAGTATAGGGGATCTATCGTAGTCCTTTCGATAAGTAAGAGTGTCGAACCCAACGAGGAGCAGAAGGAAATGATAAGCGGTTTTCAGCAAGGTATTCTCTGCAAGTACTGAAATAAGTGGTAACAGATAGTTTTGTGATAAGGTAAATTGTAACGAGCAACAAGTAACAAAAGTAAATAAGGTGCAGCAAGGTGGCCCAATCCTTTTTGTAGCAAAGGACAAGCCGGACAAATTCTTATATAAGGAAAAGAGCTCCCGAGGACACATGGGAATATCGTCAAGCTAGTTTTCATCACGCTCATATGATTCGCGTTCGGTACTTTGATAATTTGATATGTGGGTGGACCGGTGCTTGGGTGCTGTTCTTACTTGAACAAGCATCCCACTTATGATTAACCTCTATTGCAAGCATCCGCAACTACAACAAAAGTATTAAGGTAAACCTAACCATAGCATGAAACATGTGGATCCAAATCAGCCCCTTACGAAGCAATGCATAAACTAGGGTTTAAGCTTCTGTCATCTAGCAACCATCATCACTTATTACTTCCCAATGCTTTCCTCTAGGCCCAAATAATGGTGAAGTGTTATGTAGTCGATGTTCACATAACACCACTAAGAGGCTATACAACATACATCTCATCAAAATATCGAACGAATACCAAATTCACATGACTACTAATAGCAAGACTTCTCCCGTGTCCTCAGGAACAAACGTAACTACTCACAAAGCATATTCATGTTCATAATCAGAGGGGTAATAGTATGCATAAAGGATCTGAACATATGATCTTCCACCAAGTAAACCAACTAGCATCAACTACAAGGAGTAATCAACACTACTAGCAACCTACTAGCACCAATCCCGGACTTAGAGACAAGAATTGGATACAAGAGATGAACTAGGGTTTGGAGATGAGATGGTGCTGGTGAAGATGTTGATGGAGATTGCCCTCTCCCGATGAGAGGAGCGTTGGTGATGACGATGGTGATGATTTCCCCCTCCCGGAGGGAAGTGTCCCCGGCAGAACAGCTCTGCCGGAGCCCTAGATTGGTTCCGCCAAGGTTCCGCCTCGTGGCGGCGGAGTCTCGTCCCGAAAGGTTGCTTATGATTTTTTTCTCATCGAAAGACTTCATATAGGAGAAGATGGGCGTCGGAGAGCCACCAGGGGGCCCACGAGGTAGGGGGCGCGCCCAGGGGGGAGGGGCGCGCCCCCACCCTCGTGAGCAGGGTGTGGGCCCCCTGGCCTTCATCTTTGGCGACGATTTTTCTTTATTTATTTTAAGATATTCCGTGGAGTTTCAGGACTTTTGGAGTTGCGCAGAATAGGTCTCCAATATTTGCTCCTTTTCCAGCCAGAATTCCAGCTGCCGGCATTCCCCCTCTTCATGGTAAACCTTGTAAAATAAGAGAGAATAGCCATAAGTATTGTGACATAATGTGAAGTATCGATAATGTGAATAACAGCCCATAATGCAATAAATATTAACATAAAAGCATGACGCAAATGGACGTATCACTAAGTATATTGCTTTGATCACAAGTCTAATTCTGAAAGCAGTAATATCATGAGTTTCAGCTTTGGAGTTTGGCACAGAATTAAGACATTGTGGAAATTGTTTCACAACTGATATAGCCTGGAACACCATAGTGTGATGGTGTGTCCGAACATCATAACTGCACCCTATTGGATATGCATACCATGATGTCTCTTATCGAATTACCACTATAGTTTATGGGTTAGGCATTAGAGACAACCACATTCACTTTAAATAGGGCACCACGCAATTCCGTTTGAGTCGACACCGTATGAACTATGGTTCAGAGAAACCTAAGCTGTCGTTTCTTAAAGGTTTGGGGCTGCGATGCTTATGTGAAAAAGTTTCAGGCTGATAAGCTCGAACCCAAAGCGGATAAATGCATCTTCATAGGACACCCAAAACAGTTGGGTATACCTCCTGTCTCAGATCTGAAAGCAATAGATTGTTTCTAGAATCAGGTCCTTTCTCGAAAAGTTTCTCTCGAAAGAATTGAGTGGGAGGAAGATAGAACTTGATAAGGTTGTTGAACCTTTACTTCAACCAGAGAGTAGCGCAGCACAGGAAAAATGTTTCTGTGGCACCTGCCTCAGTTGAAGAGAAAGCTAATGATGATGATCATGGAGCTTCAGATCGAGTTACTATCGAACCTCATAGGTTGACAAGGGTGTGTACAACTTCTAAGTGGTAACCCTGTCTTAAAGGTCACGTTGTTGGACAACGATGAACCTATGAGCTATGGAGAAGCGATGGTGGGCCCGGATTCCGAAAATTGGCTCGAGGCCATAAAATCCGAGAGAGGATCCATGTATGAAAACAAAGTGTAGACTTTGGAAGAACTACTTGATGGTCGTAAGGCTGTTAGGTACATGTGGATTTTAAGAAGAAGACGGACGTGGACGGTAATGTCATGTCTATGAAGCTCGACTTGTGGCGAAGAGTTTTTCACAAGTTCAAGCAGTTGACTACGATGAGATTTTCACCCGTAGCGATGCTTAAGTCCGTCGGAATCATGTTAGCATAAGCTGCATTTATGAAATCTGGCAGATGGATGTCAAAACAAGTTTCCTTACCAGTTTTCGTAAGGAAAGGGTGTATGTGATACAATCAGAAAGGTTTTGTCGATCCTAAGGATGCTAAAAGGTATGCTAGCTCCAGCGATCCTTCCATGGACTAGAGCAAGCATCTCGGAGTCGGAATATACACTTTGATGGAGTAATCAAAGTTTATGGGTTTATACAAAGTTTGTTAGAAACTTGTATTTACAATAAAGTGAGTGGGAGCACTACGAATTTCAAAAAAAATTCCTACGCACACGCAAGATCATGGTGATGCATAGCAACGAGAGGGGAGAGTGTGATCTACGTACCCTTGTAGATCGACAACGGAAGCGTTGACACAACGTAGTGGAAGTAGTCGTACGTCTTCCCGATCCAACCGATCCAAGCACCGTTACTCCGGCACCTCCGAGTTCTTAGCACACGTACAACTCGATGATGCTCCCCGGGCTCCGATCCAGCAAAGCTTCGGGGATGAGTTCCGTCAGCACAACGGCGTGGTGACGATGATGATGTTCTACCTGTTGGGGAACGCAGTAATTTCAAAAAAATTTCTACGCACACGCAAGATCATGGTGATGCATAGCAACGAGAGGGGAGAGTGTTGTCTACGTACCCCTTGTAGATCGCAACGGAAGCGTTGACACAACGTAGTGGAAGTAGTCGTACGTCTTCTTCCCGATCCAACCGATCCAAGCACCGTTACTCCGGCACCTCCGAGTTCTTAGCACACGTACAGCTCGATGACGATCCCCGGACTCCGATCCAGCAAAGTGTCGGGGAAGAGTTCCGTCAGCACGACGGCGTGGTGACGATCTTGATGCACTACAGCGCAGGGCTTCGCCTAAGCACTACAACGATATGACCGAGGTGGAATATGGTGGCAGGGGGCACTGCACACGGCTAAGGAACGATCAGGAGGATCAATTGTGTGTTCTAGGGTGCCCCCTGCCTCTGTATATAAAGGACTAGAGGGGGGAGTCTGGCCGGCCAAGGGAGGGCGCGCCAGGAGAGTCCTACTCCCCCTCTGGGAGTAGGATCCCCCCCCCCCCAATCCTAGTTGGAATAGGATTCCTCGAGGGGGGAAAGAGAGAGAGGGGCCGGCCACCTCTCCTAGTCCTAATAGGACTAGGGGAAGGGGGAGGCGCAGGCCACCTTGGGCTGCCCCTTTCTCCTTTCCACTAAAGCCCACTAAGGCCCATATGGTTCCCGGGGGGTTCCGGTAACCTCCCGGTACTCCGGTAAAATCCCGATTTCACCCGGAACACTTCCGATATCCAAACATAGGCTTCCAATATATCAATCTTTATGTCTCGACCATTTCGAGACTCCTCGTCATGTCCGTGATCACATCCGGGACTCCGAACAACCTTCGGTACATCAAAATGCATAAACTCATAATAACTGTCATCGTAAACGTTAAGCGTGCGGACCCTACGGGTTCGAGAACAATGTAGACATGACCGAGACACGTCTCCGGTCAATAACCAATAGCGGGACCTGGATGCCCATATTGGCTCCTACATATTCTACGAAGATCTTTATCGGTCAGACCGCATAACAACATACGTTGTTCCCTTTGTCATCGGTATGTTACTTGCCCGAGATTCGATCGTCGGTATCCAATACCTAGTTCAATCTCAGTTACCGGCAAGTCTCTTTACTCGTTCTGTAATGACATCATCTCACAACTAACATTTAGTTGCAATGCTTGCAAGGCTTATGTGATGTGCATTACCGAGAGGGCCCAGAGATACCTCTCCGACAATCGGAGTGACAAATCCTAATCTCGAAATACGCCAACCCAACATCTACCTTTGGAGACACCTGTAAGCTCCTTTATAATCACCCAGTTACGTTGTGACGTTTGGTAGCACCAAAGTGTTCCTCCGGCAAACGGGAGTTGCATAATCTCATAGTCTATAGGAACATGTATAAGTCATGAAGAAAGCAATAGCAACATACTAAACGATCGGGTGCTAAGCTAATGGAATGGGTCATGTCAATCAGATCATTCAACTAATGATGTGACCTCGTTAATCAAATAACAACTCATTGTTCATGGTTAGGAAACATAACCATCTTTGATTAACGAGCTAGTCAAGTAGAGGCATACTAGTGACACTCTGTTTGTCTATGTATTCACACATGTATTATGTTTCCGGTTAATACAATTCTAGCATGAATAATAAACATTTATCATGATATAAGGAAATAAATAATAACTTTATTATTGCCTCTAGGGCATATTTCCTTCGTCTCCCACTTGCACTAGAGTCAATAATCTAGATCACATCACTATGATTCACATCGATAGTTCACATCATCGATGTTAACACCCATAGTTCACATCGCATATGTGACCAACACCCAAAGGGTTTACTAGATTCAGTCGTAATCTAGTTCACATCGCTATGTGATTAACACCCAAAGAGTACTAAGGTGTGATCATGTTTTGCTTGTGAGAGAATCTTTAGTCAACGGGTCTGCCACATTCAGATCCGCTATGTATTTTGCAAATTTCTATGTCAACAATGCTCTGCATGGAGCTACTCTAGCTAATTGCTCCCACTTTCAATATGTATCTAGACCAGACTTAGAGTCATCCAAATTAGTGTCAAAACTTGCATCGGCGTAACCCTTTACGACGAACCTTTTTGTTATGTCCATAATCGAGAAACATATCCTTATTTTACTAAGGATAATTCTGACCGCTGTCCAGTGATCTACTCCTAGATCACTATTGTACTCCCTTGCTAAATCAGTGCAGGGTATACAATAGATCTGGTATACAGTATGGCATATTTTATAGAACCTATGACTGAGGCATAGGGAATGACTTTCATTCTCTTTCTATCTTCTGCCGTGGTCGGGCTTTGAGTCTTACTCAACTTCACACCTTGTAATACAGGCAAGAACTCTTTCTTTGACTGTTCCATTTTGAACTACTTCAAAATCTTGTCAAGGTATGTACTCATTGAAAAAACTTATCAAGCGTCTTGATCTATCTCTATAGATCTTGAAGCTCAATATGTAAGCAGCTTCACCGAAGTCTTTCTTTGAAAAACTCCTTTCAAACACTCCTTTATGCTTTACAGAATAATTCTACATTATTTCCGATCAACAATATGTCATTCACATATACTTATCAGAAATGTTGTAGTGCTCCCACTCACTTTCTTGTAAATACAGGCTTCTTCGAAAGTCTGTATAAAACCAAATGCTTTGATCACACTATCAAAACGTTTACTCCAACTCCGAGAGGCTTGCACCAGTCCATAAATGGATCGCTGGAGCTTGCACACTTTGTTAGCTCCCTTTGGATCGACAAAACCTTCCGGTTGCATCATATACAACTCTTCTTCCAGAAATCCATTCAGGAATGCAGTTTTGACATCCATCTGCCAAATTTCATAATCATAAAATGCGGCAATCGCTAACATGATTCGTACGGACTTAAGCATCGCTACGGGTGAGAAGGTCTCATCGTAGTCAATCCCTTGAACTTGCCGAAAACCTTTTGCGACAAGTCGAGCTTTGTAGACAGTAACATTACCATCAGCGTCAGTCTTCTTCTTAAAGATCCATTTATTTTCAATTGCTTGCCGATCATCGGGCAAGTCAACCAAAGTCCATACTTTGTTCTCATACATGGATCCCATCTCAGATTTCATGGCTTCAAGCCACTTTGCAGAATCTGGGCTCACCATCGCTTCTTCATAGTTCGTAGGTTCATCATGATCTAGTAGCATGACTTCCAGAACAGGATTACCGTACCACTCTGGTGCGGATCTTACTCTGGTTGATCTACGAGGTTCAGTAGTATCTTGATCTGAAGTTTCATGATCATTATCATTAGCTTCCTCACTAACTGGTGTAGGTGTCACTGAAACAGTTTTCTGTGATGTACTACTTTCCAGTAAGGGAGCAGGTACAGTTACCTCGTCAAGTTCTACTTTCCTCCCACTCACTTCTTTCGAGAGAAACTCCTTCTCTAGAAAGGATCCATTCTTAGCAACGAATGT